>NC_143114.1:722116-1024904 GCF_061535455.1 Colias philodice | reverse complement strand
TACTAGACTGTGCTTCTGCTCTGCTCGTATGGGCTAAGTATAGGTAGATGGCTAGTAAGATTTTTTCTTGTTTTAAGTTGAGAATGATATGGAGAACTATACTAAAATATAAGTTGGTCGGGGGAAGAATTAAACAAAAACAGGGTATAGTTCCACACAAATTCAAATGTCAACAGGAAAATGAAGATAAACCTCAGAGATCAGCAGTGCAAAAACGCAATCGTATAGAATATTTTGAGAAACTATTAAATAAAGATGAAACTTTGGTATGACTGTTATTTTATTAAACGAATAATAATTACTATTATTGGACTATTCACGAAATTCGCGGACGAAAACCCATCAAAATACTGCGCAAGCTATAACACCTACTTCAGCGCTGCCGACTTGATACTAGGGTGCGTATAAAGCAAAATTACCAATCTTCTATTAGATGATACGTGTAATATTCAAGACCAAATCTAAAAAATAAAATATATAACAAACTAGATGATATGTTCAACGATTCTGTTCAATCAAAAACATAAAATATTAAAATTGACTCGATAAAAAAACATCACCAAGTTAGCTCTAATTTTCACACTTTTACGTTTTCTACTTGACATGGTAATACTTATTATGATTTTTTTTTCATAAACAATTATATTAAAACATTTGCAAGATATTTGTCAGAGAATTTTGAGTAATTACTTTTAGTTTTGGTTTTATCTGCGATAAACCACTTTTATCGTGACAAAACCAAACGTTTATCTCGAGAAAAAAAGAGCGCCAAAAATAAAACCAAAACTAAAAGTAATTACACAAAATGATTGACGAATATCTTGCAAATGTTTTAATATAATTGTTTATGAAAAAAAAATCATAATAAGTATTACCATGTCAAGTAGAAAACGTAAAAGTGTGGAAATTAGAGCTAACTTGGTAATTTTTTTTTATCGAGTAAATTTTAATATTTTATGTTTTTGATTAAACAGAATCGATGAACATATCATCTAGTTTGATATATATTTTATTTTTTAGATTTGGTCTTGAATATTACACGTATCATCCAATAGAAGATTGGTAATTTTGCTTTATACACACCGCGCGGGGACGCGGCCGCGCGGTGCGTTGTGACGTGACGTCACAAGCGGTCACGTGACTATTAGCGGGACTCGATATTTTTCGAAACTTTGAATGCGTATAAAATCAAAACTACTTGGTATTTTTGACTACGACAAAAACTAGTGTATTTGTATACATACAGGCTTTACTGAGACACAATTTCAAGGGATTTGGCATACCCAGTAACATTCTTCATTACAAAAATATACAGATGACTGGTAATTCGACGTGATCCTTAAAAGGGGTTATACTAGAGGTCATTTGCAACAAATTAAGTCCAGCTAACCAGGGGTCAAAAATGGATGGTTATTGAGCTATGACCCTTTTCTTTTTGAGGTGATGCAAGTTTTGGGCAAGTTTTTTTTTAAAATTGATTGCTCATTCTTCGGCTTTCAAAAAAATATCAATTGAATGTTAACAGTGTAGTAGTTTTTTCATAATTAATTGTTTTTGGTAAAAAGGCAGAAAATTTTCATATCAAAATCCGTCATAGCTCAATAACCATCCATTTTTGACCCCTGGTTAACTGGACTTAATTTGTTTCAAATGACCTCTAGTATAACCCCTTTGAAGGATCACTTCGAATTACCAGTCACCCTGTATACATATTATTTGGTTATTTTACTCTTTAATATAATAGACTACAAGCCCACATATGAAAAAAATATGGGTCAAATGAACCACCACGGGACATATCTAGTACGAAAGAAGAGCAAAAAATAATAAGATTCATCACTATGCCGTCACTTGTAAGCTGTCCAACTGAGTGCAGATGAGAATTGAAAAGTACAGGTAGACTCGGTAAATTTTGGTCATATATTTTTGTACGGCATTCTTAACCATCGATAGATCCATTAAAAATAATAAGAAACCGCTCAGTGCCGTACAAAAATGTTGGTCCACCAAGTCGGAATTTTAATTTCATTTCCGAGAGTTACCGGGGGTAAATTTGGTCATTTGACCATGTACGGCATCTGTGTCATACTATTGCTATACTGCTTTTAATCCATTATTCCGCAACGCCGTACAAAAATCATGGGGACAAGGGGAAAAAATCGAGAGTTGCAATCCCCTCTCTTTCCCCACTCCACGGGGTCATTTGACTAAGTACGGCTTCGGTTCCAAAACATTATCTAGCACTCAAAAGTACTATTAAAAGCAATGCCGTCAAAAAATAATTGTTCTTTTAAATGTATACCAATAATCATCTTAATTTCATCGAATTCTTGATATAAAGAGCTGTAAGGTCATTTGACCCTGTACGGGAACTTTTTTTTTAACATGATATTGTATAATTCAATTGTTGTATAGTATTGCCGTTCAAAAGAAACCGTTCTAAAAAAAGTTATAGAGAAATGCAAAACCAGAAATTTTGTTAAAGTTTAAACATCGTAGATTAATGAAATATAATAGTTTTCTACACTTTATTCGTTGTTTTAAATAGTATTAACATAGATAAATTAGGAAAAAACGATGCCGTACATTTTTGTGCAGACCACATCTTTTAGGCTGATGAAAGCGACGAAAGCTACAATTTTAAGGGTGCTTTATGGCCATTTGATACAGTACGGCATTAACATATTTTTACCCAACTACGGCAAAGCAAAAGGAGGGTTATGGTTTTGACAGGTCATGTATGTATGTTCATCTATTCCCTCGTAACTTCTAAACTACTTATCAGAATTCGACAAATAACATATCATTAGAAGCATCTGAATTGTTCACTGGATAACCAGCGACCAGCTAGCTAAAGGCTATATGGGGTTTCACAAAATCTAATGTGGCGCCCTCTAGCGGACAAAACATACAGAGTAAAAAAATAAAGTTAAGATAAATATGCCGTGTTTGGTATCATTTGAAAGCGCTTTACTTGTACATTTTGAATATGTATATAATACTAGCATTTGCTTGTGACTTTACCTGTATTCAAGGGCTGATTGCATATAATTCACATATTTTCGTTCATAGCTTTTTTATTAGTTCATCAATTTAACGGAGTCCATTCCACTTGACTCCGACTTTCCAAGGTGATAATTAACCACCTCGAGCTTCTTAATATATATTTATATTTTATTATAAAAATATAAATCAAACATTTCGTTATATGGATTTTTTCTTTTTCAGATTTTTCCCCTTTGAACCAACGAAAATGTACGGCACATGAAAAAATATTATCTATGCATAAAATACTTTAAAAATAAATTTATTTCGTGTTGTGTCAAATGACCCCCTGGAGTGGGGAAAGAGAGGGGATTACAACTCTCGATTTTTTCTCCTTGTCCCCATGATTTTTGTACGGCGTTGCGGAATAATGGATTAAAAGCAGTATAGCAATAGTATGACACAGATGCCGTACATGGTCAAATGACCAAATTTACCCCCGGTAACTCTCGGAAATGAAATTAAAATTCCGACTTGGTGGACCAACATTTTTGTACGGCACTGAGCGGTTTCTTATTATTTTTAATGGATCTATCGATGGTTAAGAATGCCGTACAAAAATATATGACCAAAATTTACCGAGTCTACCTGTACTTTTCAATTCTCATCTGCACTCAGTTGGACAGCTTACAAGTGACGGCATAGTGATGAATCTTATTATTTTTTGCTCTTCTTTCGTACTAGATATGTCCCGTGGTGGTTCATTTGACCCATATTTTTTTCATATGTGGGCTTGTAGTCTATAAGTACTATGCTTAAACTAAATTTAAAAAAAAAATTTTAAACAAAAACACAATATACTTGGAACGAAGTTCCGTATGGCGCGTTGCGAAAGGTGTCTAGACGGAATTAAGTCCAAAAGTTGTAACGACACTTTTTGCTATAGTTGTAAGTTTTTCTGTCTGTCTCTCTCTCATTCCTTTACTAATTAATCAAAAGGAAATTCGTTCCATCCAGGTGTCTTTTGACACCTCTTAAGTTTTTGGAACGAATTTATCGCGCACGTCACGAGATATCTTCACGACACTTTTGAGTTAGTTCGTAGCACTCTCCGAGAGCTATTGTTAGTATTAGCATTCTTTTACTTATTTCATTTATCATTTAAATCCCAAATATTGTTGTTGTCCCAAATATTATACCTACCTCTTAAATATTTATTTCAAAATAAAAGGAACTTCGTTCCAATCGGGTATCCCATATGTCCTGCCTTCTAAGCTAGAGGTCGTGGGTTCGATTCCCATCCAGGGAAAATATTTGTGTGATGAATATCGATGTTTCCTCTGTGTCTGGGTGTTTATTATCTATATATGCATTTATTTAAAATTATATATGTATGTTTATCAGCCATCTGGTTTCCATAACACAAGCGAAATCTTAGTATGGAATCAGATCTTGCCGTGTGTGAAAAATATCCTTAAATATTTTTAATAATAGAATATGTTGTGTGGTCGTTGTGAATTTTAGAACTTTTTTAATTGACTGTTATTTTTTAATGTATGACTGTTATTTTTCAACTTCGTTCCAATCGGGTGTACCGCGTGTGATTTCTTAGATATTTATTAATAACTCAGGCCCCGGAATCACAGACACAATAGAAAATCTATTGTGTCGTGGACCGATAGAGCCGTTCGGGGCTCAATGGGTTAATTTATTTACTGGTGTCGTTGCAGACACGTGACACTTTGCACTACATCGCTGCTAGAGCAGAACAAGTGCTCGTGGCTGAGCGAGGCGGGCGCCGTGTACGGCGTGACGCCGCCGCTGCAGTGCGCGGTGCGGGGCGCGGCGCGGGGCGGGGCGCGGGGCGGGGCGCGGGCCGCACTGCGCGCGGTCCAACAGCGGGACTGTGACGTGGCGCCAGTGGCCAGCGACTGGATGCGCAGCGCCGTGAGGTATTAGCGAGATGATAGCCTATAGCCTTCCTCAATTAATGGGCTATATAACACCGAAAGAATTTTTCAAATCGGACCAGTAGTTCCTGAGATGAGCGCGTTCAAACAAACAAATCATCCCAAATCATCAACATCAACACAAACTCTTAATTAAGTTTTTCACAAAATTAATATACCTAACCAAGTTACCCTCCGTTAAAAGAACGATAGAAAATAGTTAATCTATAATTTTATTGAAAAAAAAATCATCTCTAAAAGGCTTAATTATAATTTTTATTTCCAGTGAGTTCGGTCTCAGCCCAATCCTATACGAAGTGACACCCATCGTCGAAAAAATGAACACAGTTGTCGCGTATGTCAAAAAGGGCGCAAATATTAACAAGATGGCGGATTTGCGCGGGAAACGGGCCGCATTCCCGCGCTATGACGGCTTCGCTTGGCAAGCTGTTATGGATTATTTATCAAAGAAACAACATTGTGATGACATACTGAATAATTATTTTAGCGAAATATGCGCCCCTGGATTGGAGAAATACAATTTGAGCGAATTGATCGTGAATAGATTCACGAAATCCTGTTATCAAAATGGCGGAGACGAAGAAAGGGCAGCTTTGATGTCGCTTGTTGACGGTCACAGCGATGTTGCGTTTATTAGTATGAATGCGTTTAATTTATTTAAAGGTTCGTATTCATGTTTATTTAGATATTTTTTTCAGTTTTTTAATTCCTACCACTCGTATATAATATTGTAGGTACTCAATTACCAATGTCTTTTTTTTTAGAAAAAATTTTCTTATATATAAGTTTTTAAGTTAAATAACTTAAAAACTCCAACTTTTATTCTTTTGACAACAAACATAATTTAATCTCATTTTTACAGCGGAACAAATTTCATCAGGTGCAAGCAAAATTGACGACATCGTCCCACTGTGTCCCGAAGACAACGCCAAATACTGTTACATTAGTTGGGCCAACATCGGCCACTTATACGTACCAAAAAATATATCAGACGTGCGTCGCCACGAAATAAAGAACGTCTTCACCAAACTGGACCAGCTGTTTGGCAAACATCAACCATTCCACAGCCCAATGTTTAGTTTATACGGCCCCTTTAACCACCAACTGGACGTTTTGTTCCACAACAATACTAAAAGTTTAGCTACAGAGGAAATATTCGGAACGCATCCATACGACACGATGCCTTTCAACTTCGAACGCAGAATTTTGAATGACACATTTGACAGCTGTCAAATAACGGAACAAATGAATAGCGCGCGCAAACTGATTTCGAGTTTATTTTTAATTGTGCCAGCTCTAGTCGTTTTCGTTTTAGGTAGAAGTTGATTTTGTATTAATTTAAAAATATAGCGAATACACTACATATTAAATTTTTGTTTCATTTCCGACCCTTGAGAAAATATGTACGGTACCTACTTGATATTTTTATCCTACAAATCCTATCCTATTCTACTACTTGTAAATGCGAAAGTTTGTGAGGATGGATGTGTATGTGTATATTTGTTACTCTTTCACGTAAATACTACTGAATCGATTACAATGAAATTTGGCACACATTTAGAGGGTAACTTGGAACAACACATAGTTGGTTGATGGTTTTATCCCGGAAATCCCACGGGAACGGGAACTATGCGGGTTTTCCTTTAAAAACGCGGGCGGAAAGCTAGTAATTTATAAGGTGAAGAACGCCCCGCTTGATGCTCTTAATTACTATAAATATATAAAACACAATATCGTAGACCTAAAATACCCACAATCTGATCACATAGATTTTGCCTGTTATTTAGTTTTCAAAATGGTAACCTATGGAAAACTCGAATTTCTGTTACCCCGAATGTTAAAACACCGAAAACGGTTGTTGTTACGATTTTTTAAAATCCCTTTTTTAATTTCCCAGATGAATCAATTTCCAGATGTACCAAAACCAGATTTTTAAAAAGTATTTTTTTTGTTTCCCGTTTTCTCATAATCAAGATATCTATAGTTATACCAGATTCTCAGAATACTTTTTTTGTTTCCCATCGTACCATTTTCCAAATAAACTATAAACAAATTTTCATAATATTAACACTATCCCATACAATCGTTCCTATCGCCTGAAAATAAAAATTACCAGTAACTAAACTTTATTGTTATAATATTCAGTTAAATTCGATTCAGTAGATTAGGTTAGGTTTGAGTTTCACAAACGCACGAGCCGACTCGCTATTATTTACTTGCCCATTACAGAAATGTTTCAGTGTCAAATTGAAAAGCCGACGGTAGGTTCCCCACAAAAAAAAAGTTAGTTAGGTTAGCAATATATTTTTTACTATTTATTTATGGGCACTTTAGCCATGTTCCTACGTTTTCCTTCCTTTCAAAATGTAAGAAATAGGACATATTTTCCGTTATGTAGATACCGTCTTCCATAAAACGAATTTTGAACATTACATAAAAAAGCAAACGTAGGAACATAGCCTATACTTTTCTCTACTAAATTATGAAAAAAATCGATCCAGTATTGGAGGAAGAAACGGGACTACGGAACGTCGAATTTGCGTAATTTTCCTAGGTATAGGTACTTTCGGCCCGAGCTGCAGTTGTCCCTGTCGCGCTCTATGGGGGAGACTTCGGGAATGGCGCGACAGCAATAGATAAAAAGAAACCCTAATTTTTAATTGTTTTGTTAGCTCTTAAACGTCGTATAAGTAAATGATGAAATGAGCAAATTAAATTTGGAGTTGCGATTATATGGCAAACAAAACTTCGGCATGTTAAAAAAAGGGGTTATATGAAAAAAATGTCCAAATGTTTTCGGGATTATGATATTCGGAATATTAAAATTCGAGATTCAGATAGGTAACCTTTCAAAATACTTAATACGATTTCTTCAAGTAGGTATACTTTTAAAGATCTCTTCTAACTGGTATTTTTGGTATACAAAAAAAAATACGTGTGGCACACGAGGACTGCCGCGGTAAAGCTATTGCATAGCATCGCATCGCTGTGCCGGCTGGAGTGGGGGGTGTTAGGTATTTTCGTTACGGAATTTTTACATCCGGTCGCCGCGCTCAAGTCCCGCGATAGAAGCTATTCAATAGCTTAAAATATGCAAGGATAGTGGAGAAACAAACATAACAACTAGGAATAAGTTGAAATAGTCTCCAAACTGTATCTTGCCCTCTATATGTTATTTTTAGGTCTACACTGACATTAACCAGTCTCTTATACTATGAACCTACCTATGTTAAGCTAGTTATCTAATAGATAACTAGCTTTCCGCCCGCAGCTTCGCCCGCTTTGTCTAAAACATAATAAATTATATACTAAAACCTTCCTCTTGAATCACTCTATCTTTTAAAAAAAATCGCATCAAAATCCGTTGCGTAGTTTAAAATATTTAAGCATACATAGGGACAGAGAAAGCGACTTTGTTTTATACTATGTAGTGATATAGGTCTGAGGTAATAAATAAGGAGTAAAAATAAAACAACTTTTAAAAGAATAACTTTATTTTTATAATACATTAAGCTTTAGTAATACTTATTATAGCTCACAGCGAAGACATTAAGTTTACTTGGAAACAATAAAAGTCGTAAGTTTCCGCCATTTTTTATTCACATCTTTCATCTACCTACATTCAACACGCATGCGTCACATGCATACATATTATAAAAACTAAAATTTTAGGAATTAACCGATTTTTATACAAAATTAAATCTCTACAGGAAAAACTATCGTAAACATAAATCATAGTAAGTAATATAAAAAAGAACATGTGCCGAGCACACGTGTCAGAAGTGAAACTTATTTGGCAAGATTCAAAGATATTAAAATTGTCGCCTCACTCCATGACGTGACGGTATTGCGCGCGCCTAAAGAAGTTTCACTTCAACAAAATTTTTAAATAATATTAGCTACTATATTAATTTGCAATTCATTAAATACAATTTTAAAATATTTATATTTAAAACTACAGTTTTACATACATAAGCAAAACAAATAGTTTATACGATACATTTGGCACGTATAAATTATTCGACAATTATTTTTTTAAGTCAACTAATGCCCGATTTCTGAAGTCATCGGTTAAACCTTTAAGCAATAGATTCGCAAAAGGGCACACCATGGCCAGTTAAGATAAACCTAGTTTAAACGAAGTTTATATTAAGATTCGATGTTCAGAAACGCATTTGTTTGTTTTAAAAGAACTCAGAAATTGGGCAAAAATAAGATGTCAAGCATGAAAATAATAACTTTAAACAGAATGCCATAGGCTATATTATATCATCACGCTAAGACCAATAGGAGCGGTGCAATGCTGGTAAAACCGCAGGGCACAGCTAGTACTTAATAATTGTATCGACTTTATTTACATTACACATATTATATTTTATATCATAATATTTTGTATAAAAAAAAATTAAAACAGAATAACTATTTATCACGATACATACTTATTACGTTGCATTTACATCAAACGAGCGAATGCTCATTCTAACCCCACTACCACACCCCGGACACTCCATACAAAATTATCGTTTTGACAGTCACACTGTAGAGACTGCAAATGTGTGTGTTAACGCTTTAGGGTTCGCACATTAATAGTGACTAGCGTAAAGAAATTCGCGTTTTTCTGATGAAATACATCCGTAAACAGCACAATATCTAACCATTTTCTACGAAAAACGATAATCACAAATCCAAAATAATAAAATTACTTTAAGTCAATTTGATTAATGTTGTCAATCTTCGTTGCGTATCGTCCTTACGGAAAAATGCGGGCCATCTAATAGCGTGATCGTGCGGGGTGAGGTAAGTGTTTAATGTTGGCGGGAGGCGGAGAGTGTCCGTTCTGTAGCGTTTAGCTACTATTATGTATTCTTTGCCACTACGTCAAATTCTTTTAGTGTAAACACGCGTAGAGCATTTTTCGTTGTTCTTAGTGCGTTCGAAAATATTATATACAATGTTCTAATACTGAAACAATGAATTCAAGTTTTCGTTTCCACTAAAAGATCACGAAAGAAAGCTCTTGCTCTAGCTTTATGTTCATTTTTAGGGTTCCGTACCCAAAGGGTTACTGTTATTACTGAAACTTCGTTGTCTGTCTGTCTGCCTCCAGACTGTAACTCATAAACCGTGATAGCTAGAAAGCTGAAATCTTCACAAATGATGTATTTCCGTTGCCGCTAATACATCATTTGTGAAAAACAAATACTAAAAAACAAAAATATAAAGGGGGGTCTCCATAGTACGGAACCCTTCGTACGCGAGTCCGACTCGCACTTGGTCGGTTTTTATGTAAATGTCACCGTTACAGTAACATACTTCCGCTAGTCATATACCAAATTTACGATACACCTATTAAAAAAAAGACGGGTTGCACTGGGGGAGTGCCGGCAGAAGTGAAAACTTGATTATTAACGTTGAGCATGTTTGATATTTTGGAATGGTATCCGTCTTACGCTTTTTCGATCAGGTCACGTGTCCTGACGCGAGTTTAAGATTTTATACCCATTACAGAAAAAGTGCTCAACGCGCCGCTAAAGAAGTTTTCACTTCAAAAACAATTAATATTTCATTAATATAAATAACAGCTACGTTTTATTGCGTATTTCAGTCTCTTGTACAAAACCTAATCAATTCACCAGATGTCAGGTATCGAAACTTCGCGGCATGTACCTGTAAATAAATAAATAGTAAAAGTTACAATTTAAGTCGTTTTTCTATGTAATATATATAATAATTATATTAAAATCTATACTAATATTGTAAAGTTGTTTGTTTGTTTGACCGCGCTAATCTCAGGAACTACTGGACCGATTAGAAAAAATCTTTCGGTGTTAAATAGCCAATACATTGAGGAAGGCTATAGGCTTATATATCATCGAGCTAAGACCAACAGGACCGGAGCCACGCAGGTTAAACCGCGGGCACAGCTAGTAAGTATTAAATATTAAAAAAAAAAACTAAAAACACGCTTAAAACCATGAAGTTATTGCTTATTGATAGTGAAGATGAAGTGTACAAAATTTGAATTAAATCTGTCCGTTTAAAGTGGGTCAATATCGAGTCTAAAGGAGGTAGTTACATACAAATATACAAGTGAAGCTTATAAAAACGTTAAAAAGGAGGACGTTCTCAATTCGACTCAATTTTCAAACACAATACCTTTTTAGAATAAAGTGAGATTTTGATGTTTCTTTTTATTTACAAGCAATCCGTGACATTTAAAATCGTTCTATTTGGTATGTTATTTACTTATTTTATTAAAATAATATTTTTTTATCTTGTCCTTTTAAGTTGGATTAAAATGATGGCTGATAAACATACATATATATATATATATATATATATATATATATATATATATATATATAATTTTAATAAATACTTATATAAATACTTATATAGATAATTAACACACACACACAGAGCAAACATCGATATTCATCACACAAATAATTGCCCCGGGTGGGAATCGAACCCACGACGTGGCGTTGAAGGCAGGGCCACTTACAACCAAGCCAACAGGTCAGTCTAATTCACTGTGTTTAAATTGTTTTGTGGTAATACCATATTGAAGCGAAACTTTTGAAGTGAAACTTCTTTATCGGGGTTGGAAAAAATTTAGTGTAACATTTTTGCGTTACGCGTGACGTTTTTCCGTTACGCGCCATCTTTTTCTTATCCCTACCCTGATTCGACGTATTTCTGTAAAGTTGAATATAGTAAATTAATTTTTGAAAAATAAGGTCATAAAGAAGTTTCACTTATTACGTGTGTACACTAGTACACGCACACATTTTTTTTAATACAAAATACACTATTGAAAAGTTTAGAAATGTTCCCCAACCCATACTAACCTCACACTAACGTCGTGTACCCTAAAGACAGCATACTGCGAATTCCTGAACAGCGGGTAGAAATGTTCGACGCTGTCAGTCAGCAAAGTGTGGCACAGTCGCGGCTGACCGCGCTGAGACGGCACCGTGCTGTCCCAGATGTCAGCGAAAGAACAGCCTTTGCTGAGAATAAATAAATAATTTGGAAAATCCAAAAGTGCACGCCTCATAATTTTTTTTTAATAAATATTTATTAATTATTATTTTTGTTTATTTAATAACAATTAAACCACATCGAATCAGACCCTGAAAAATGAAAGGGTTCTATTCCTGAGCATACTCAAGCGTAAGAGAAAAAAAAAAGACTCGATTAGTAAAGTATTTCGGTCGCTATCGTGTTAACAAGAAAATCCTCCGCACATACAGACACACGGACGTCCAAGACAGAACTTTTTTAAACTGTTTTTTAACTAGTTTAAATAACAAAAATGACATCAAAAATATCATGAACGTTAAAAATAGTGTTTTTTCTTAATATGTGTGTGTATGTATTATCTTACAAGTGCAATGTATGATACATAAAGACATTTTAAGTTTGAAAAATCAGATGTTTTGCGCGAAGTGACAGTAGTACCCACCTCAACGCTTCGCTTATGAGGCGTGCAATAAATCATTTATTGCATAAAAGCATGGTACATACAAAGATATTTAGATTAAAATTATAGAACATTCATGTTTTTACTATAGCTACATAGCATACAATAATTATTAATTCACAAAATGAACGTAGAATGTTTAATTATAAAAATTAACGTTACGAGAAACGTTATTAAATTTCAAATTGTTATAATACACTAGCTGACCCGACAGACGTTGTCCTGTTTTAGTTATTTATTTTACACTTTATTGTATACACACATGACCGAACAAGAAACAATAAAAACAAACAATATGGTATCGGAAAGATGTAGTACAATTGGCGGCCTTGGCAGTGCCAGGCAACCACGGGGAGAATGGTAAAAAGCGAAATATTTAACTAGTAATATTTTTTTTAGTTAGAAATATGAACGGTCAAACGCGTAATGGATCTATTAAATGGCGCCATCTAATGATCTATTACAAACTTACTCAATCCAGTCATAATTATTGTGACTGTCAAAGAATCATCTATACTAATATTATAAAGCTGAGGAGTTTGTTTGAACGCGCTAATCTCAGGAACTACTGGTCCGATTTGAATTCTTTCGGTGTTAGATAGCCCATTTATCGAGGAAGACTAAAGGCTATATATCATTACGCTAAGACCAACAGGAGCAGAGCAATGCGAGTGAAACCGCGGGGAACAGTTTTTCAGTCGTTTAAAATAAATGCTTGTAAAAGTTTAAATGAATAAAAAAAGTTTTTGACTTTGATAAAGACATTATAACTCACTTGCTCCGTCCATAGCAGTATCGATTCTCTACTATGAGGTAGGTCGCTTTGAGCTTGTTCAGCTCCAGGTACAGCTCGTGGGGGGAAAACCTTCCGTACACTTTGTATACTGCGTATGCTCTTTGCCTGTAACATCATAAAATCTATACTATATTATTATAAAGGCGAAGAGTTTGTTTGTACACACTAATCTCGGGAACTACTGGTCCGATTTGAATTTTTCGGTATTAGATAACCCATATTCTATCGAGGAGGAGGCTATATATCATCACGCTAAGACCAACAGGAGCGGCGCACTGCGGGTGAAACCGCGGAGCGTAGCTAGTCGAAAATAAAATAAATGACAATTTTCATTTTGAATGTGTTGATAAGCGCATAACTCGAGAACGGCTGAACCGATTTCGATAATTCTTTTTTTATTATATTCCTTGAAGTACGAGGATGGTTCTTATGTAGAGAAAACGTAAACATGTACCACGGGCGAAGCCGGGGCGGACCGCTAGTAATACTATAAATATACCTAGCACGGGCATCGAACCCGCGATATATACTGTTACCTAGCCTCCAAGTGCTCATAGTGCGGGTGTGCCACAATGGGCCGGCGCGTCGCCAACATCACCGCGGCCAGCACGGGCATCGAACCCGCGAACGCGCCGGGAGCTTGCTGCTTGATCCACTGGAGAAGTTCCTCTTGGTTGTAATCACTGAATTCGCCTGGAAAATAAAAAAAAGAGCGTGAGTGTCGAGCACACGTGTCAGAAGTGAAACTTCTTTGGCAATCAAAGATACCAATCGTCGTCTTACGTTTAGACGTGACGGTATTGCCAAGACGAGAACTTGAAATTTTACCCTCAACGCACCTAAAGAAGTTTCACATCAAAAACTTGAAAGGTGTCAAGGGATAGAGCGAAGATTCTTAAATAACAGGCTTGCTTTCTATGAAAAAGAAAGAGATAAACAGAGAAACACGCACACGCCGCACTGCTCACAACTATAGCAAAAAGTAGCCAAAGTGCTCTTTGGCAAAACTCTTAAACATGTTTCATACAACTGATGCGAGAAGTGACGTCACATTATCAAATTACAAACATTGACGTACAACCAATTAGATTCACAATCAGTTATCACGCTCAAAAATTGTCCGAAGAAAAACAGAGCTTTCTAATGTTAAGACCAGGCACTCTTAAGTAATTTCTAGCACTGAGAGACCGGTTAGACCGCTACGGTGCTAGACGCTAACACAGCCGTAATAAAGTTGAATATCGCGTGCGCTCTTTGATCGCGTTCGAGCTCGAAACTAAATCTCGTAAATCTCAATTCTTATTTCGTTTATAACTAAAGTAATTATTACTTTAGTTATAAGATTATTAATCTATAACTAAATTATCTAGAGAAATCTAGAGAAAAACGATTGGATAGTAAACTATATTTTCTTACTGTTAACATTCATTTTAGACATAAAGTCCAAGTAAATCTTTAAAAAAAATGTAATACTTAATCCTTAAAAAAAGGCATAATTTTTGAATAAAAAATGAATCGAGCGAAAATGTTACAATTACGTAACTGTCTTGTACATGGAAAGAAAAAGACCCAATAAATCATATACTAAAGTTCTATTTTGATTGTTTCAGAATATTAATGCAAATTCACATAAAATTTAGGGAGCCTCCTCATAATATACTTTGACAATTAGTGCCACGAAATAAGGTGTTAATGTTAATGTAAATTTATGTATACGTATACAGAATGAAATAATTATAAGGTAATTACAGGTGTGTTTAGTATAAGTCGCTCGGTTTTCGAGATTTCCGACACATTTGAAAAATTGCAATTAACACTTTGCCACTCTTTCTGTTGCTATGACTACGAATGAAGTATTTTTTCAATTATTATTTTGCATAGCATTCCTGGATAGATAGGTATTAGGTATATAGATAGACACCTACATAATTTTAATATGCGTACATATTATGCACATTTAAAAAAAGCTTCTAAAATAAGTATTATTGAAAAATAAAATGATTTGACTTTTATATAAATTACTCACCTATATGAGCCATTTCGTGTCCCATATTCTGTATGAGACATCGTATCATGGGAACTGCTCCAAAAAGGATCAGCAATTTTACGTATTTCATCATACGTTTTGAATATCTGAAAGATAGAGTAAAAAAAAATATCTTATTAGTAATTGTGACATGGATATAATTATTTATTTTATGAATGAAATTACTGAAATGACGGTTAAGTCTAAATCAAGATAACTATAACAAGACGACGACGACGTTAAAACCGAACTCAAATTTTTAACGTTTTTTGTAAATTTAGGACGAATAAAATAATCTGTATTCAACGCCATTAATATCTGTTCAGCTGTTTCAGATTTGAAAAAGTAACGAATTTTATGCAGTTAAGAAATACATACAGATATCAATTTTTGAAGTGAAAACTTCTTTAGCGGCGTTGGGTATAAAATCTTAAACTCGCGTCAGGACACGTGGCCTGATCGAAAAAGCGTAAGACGGTTTTTTTTTAGCCCTTATATTCCACTAGGTTTCCGCCCGCGGCTTCGCCCGCGTAGTCAAAGAAAAACCCGCATAGTTCCCGTTCCCGTGGGATTTTCGGGATTGCGTCATTTTCCCGGGATAAAAAGTAGCCTATGTCCTTTCTCGGGTATCAAAATATCTCCATACCAAATTTCATGCAAATTGGTTCAGTAGTTTAGGCGTGATTGAGTAACAGATAGACAGACAGAGTTACTTTCGCATTAATAATATTAGTATGGATATTATTATAGTATATAGTATGGATGCATAAGACGGATACCATTCCAAAATATCAAACATGCTGAACGTTAATAATCAAGTTTTCACTTCTGCCGACACTCCCGGTGCATCCCGTCTTTTTTTTTATAATAGAGTGGGTAACGGAGCAGGTGGGTCACCTAGTGAGGTGATCACCACCACCCATGAGCACTCACAAAGTTACCTTTGTGAGACTGTTACCGACTTGTTAATTTGGAAACACTTTCTTACTCAAATTTTATTTTATTTATGTGCAAAGTATAATTGAAATTAAAATCTTGTTAAAATAAAAAACATACTTACATATAATATTTCTTCTTAAACACCAAGGAAGACATGAGACACAATTGCGTTGTAAACAACAGCTTGAGACGCATAACCAGCGCCGCCATGACACCATAGACAACCATTTGCGATATATTATAGAATATCGCCGCGTCAACGTTCAAATTCTTCAAAAAAAGAATACACTGATCCGTCACTTCTTCATCGTGTACTCTCGTTTGCTTGTCCAGTTCGTCCAAATCACTTCGCTTTTTAATTTTCATATCCGAACTGTTGTCTATGCCACTATCTTCGTCATCGACATCCTTTTCCACTTCCTTATCCTCTACTTCCGTCTCGGTTTCCGTGTTCCAAATCCAAAAGTACAGCACGTTGATTATTGAGAAGCCAACGTATGGAATCAAGAACGAATACGTCATGTTTAGAATCGATTTGAACGGCAGAAAATCGAACACCTCTGAGCACGTGTACATTAACGTATGGAACGATTTATAATTCGTGAATTTCGAAAAAAGAATCTCCCAAACATGTGTGTCCTCTTCGACTTCTAAGAAGTCACTGATCACTTTTTTCAAATACACGGACGCGCACACAACGATACAAATGCGTAATAGTACGAGCCAAGCTTCGACGAGGAAGTCGAAGCGATTTTGAACCTTAATGCGTAGACCGCTGAAGAACAAACAGTACGCGGACACTACTAGGAACAGGCAAGCGTATAAGGACGATTTTAGCATATCATTGCCCTGTAGTAGGAGTATGGCCATGTGCAGGCCGCAGTAGTGTGAGTGCAGGAATATAGAAAGGTGTCGAGTGTCTATTATTCTCAATTGTTCCATCACAAAAAACACAGCGATTTGCGTGAGGAATATGAACTGTGTGAACTGCCAGAATAAAAGGCAGAGGCAGTTTAACATGAATATTCCGATCTGAAACAAGATTAACTGTTGTTATAGAAAATTTATAATTTACTGTCATATTATTACAATAAATTATTATGTTTTAGGATTAACCCACAGTTTGGATAACATGATGGTCCAGTTAAAAGTAGTTTATTCACTGTCTTGCTATAAAATTTTACTTTTATCGGTTTAGTAGTTTTTACGTTAAAGAACATTAAACATCATGCACTGTAGCAGTAACAACCCGAAAAGTTTTCGCACTCATTAAGTGCAGGTATAATAATATGTCCGATTACACTAGTCTCGATACCTGCTGCCGACGATATATATATTATATTTGTTCTTTATTTGTTACCATTTTATTACTTTTTAGCGCTACCTGCCTATATCTACAAACAAAAATCTATTTTCAGCACTAGGTACGTACACACTACAATCAACATTAAAAAAAAAAATTATCGACTGTAATTTTTTCCCATCTTTTTGTATTTTTTTTCCTCATTACCAGACTAAAGGATAAATACCTGCAATTGTATAGCGTATCGCTTCCTATCCTGCAGCTGTACGGTCAGCAGCCACGCCTGCAACAGCAGTAAGGGCCCCGCCCAGTTCTCTCTCTCATTGGGAGCCCATTGAACACGTGTACACTCCGCGTGGTTCGCGAAGTATTGGGCCACCGCTAGGAAACCACCGAGGAAGCTTTCGCTGAAAAATGGGGAATAAAACATAATTGAACTGCGAAATAATATAGTAAAAAAACTAAAAACATGCTTTAATGATAGAAGCGATAAAATAATAATAATAGTTTAAAAAAACTAAAAAACACGCTTTTTATAGAAAACCGAACTAAAAAATAGAAAATTTTATCAAATTAGTGTATTGTCATCGGTCCTCAATAAATCTACAAAGATTGAACGAAATCTGACCGTTTAAAGTGGGTCAAAATCGCGCCCAAAGAAGTCGGTTACAAACATACAAACATACAGGTGAAGCTAATATAAAGCGTGTAAAAAGAGCGTATGTGCCGAGCACACGTGTCAGAAGTGAAACTTCTTTGGCAAGATTCAAAGATACTGATATCATCGCCTTGAAATTTTACATCCAACGCGCCTAAAGAAGTTTCACTTCAAAAAGTAAAGACACGCTTTAATGATAGAATCGATAAAAAATAAAAATAAAAAATATACAACACAATTTATTTTTACAAAATAAACACGTACTACATTAAAAAAAGGTAAATGTTTGTTTTATTAAATTTAACAGTTTAAAATACTCGTAAGAGCTCTGCCTCACTATGACGACATCACAAGCTAACATGGAAATGTAGAAATTGGCGACGTTGCCAAACAACCTCGCCGGCTACGTATCCAAGCAGTTATTAAAGAAATGCTGAAATTAGCGACGTTGCCAATCTGTCGTTAAGTAAGTGTACATTTGAATACTGCTTGAATCTGTCGCTAAGTAAGTGTACTATACATTTTAATACTGTTTGGACTTACAGCCTTAACTTGACAGAGCTCGTAAGATTTTTACAAGTAAATTATTGTAATACATATTTCATAATACATAAATATACAAATATTTAACTCAAGTTTCATTTAATTTGCAACCAACTGAAAATGGTTTGTTATCTCACAACTTTCGACTGGGTGAACCGATTTCGATGATTACATTTAAATTTTATCCAGTTCCGATAACTTGAAAGCAGTTTCAATAAATAAATATTGTTAATTTAAATTATAGACAGAATTAAATTATTAACCATTATTAAGTAGCAAAACCTAATTACCTAAGCTCCAACGCGTGCAAGAACAACGCAGCCACGTTCACACCGGCGAAGATCCAAATAACTTCCAAATAGAAGAACACCGGGTGTCCTACACCCACACAGCTCTCGACGGGCTCCCGATCCGCACCCCGGTCTACCATGTGACACTCTTTGTACATTGTGTTGTTTATCCACGGCTCTAGATAGCGGTATAGCGCTCCGACGATCACCTGAAAATTGTATGAAGGCACTACAAAATTTATATTGATGTTACTTTTGTTTATATAATATAAGCTTTTCGTCACCTTTTTCAAAATTTTCATCATATCCAATGCCCTTATCTACTCTAATATTATAAAGAGGAAAACTTTATTGTTCGTTTGTTTGATTGTAATGAATAGGCTCATAAACTACTGGGCCGATTTTAAAAATTCTTTCACCATTCGAAAGCTACATTATCCACGAGTAATATAGGCGATATATTATCACGCTAAGACCAACAGAAGCCACTTTTATAATATTAGTAAAAGTATATTAGTACTAGTAGGATAGAATAGGATAGATTTGGTACTTGTGACTTGCATTAAATTTTTGGAAAGGATTTCTATGTTTATTTCACAAAATTTATTTATTTTATTATGTACAATGGAATAATCTATTATATAAAAATAATAATAACACTTACCTCAGGATGTATATTGAACCGATTAAAAGCATTGACTTCCTTTGGATATTCCACAGTCTTATCGTACATTAGTTTCGAAATGCCAGCTATAAACGGTTTCTCTTCCACTACAGTCTTATAGTACGAGTAATAGAACCCCATTTCTGTGCGGAATGACATCTCTCGCTCAAGATCGGAGAGATATGAGAAATTACGATCATTCTCGAATAGGTAACTTACATATGTGTAATGTAAGTGACCTATCGCTACAACTGAAAGAATGTGTTAATTTATTAAATTTTATGTGAAAATTCTTTGTTTAAATGGAAATGAACTGCCAAAATTGGAAATTACAGGTACTTGACTGCAGACTTGCCTAAAGCTAATAATTTTTTTCTTTTTGTGTTTGCTATTTATGAACATACTAGATTCCCTCCCGCGGCTTCACCCGCGTTTTCAAAGAAAAACTCGCATAGTTCCCGTTCCCGTGGGATTTCCGGGATAAAACCTATCCTATATGTTTATCCAAGTTACCCTCTATATGTGTGCTTAATTTCATTGTAATCGGTTCAGTAGTATTTGCGTGAAAGATTAACAAACACACACACACATCCTCACAAACTTGCGCATTAGTAGTATATATAATTTTTTTTTTTTTTTTTTTTGATATTACTGCGACCAGGCAATCTGTTAGGTAACAATTGGCCTTTATATTGTTTGGAACTCCGTCCGGGAACATTGATATTGTTTCAAGGGGCTCGTCCAACGACTCCACCCTTGTAGTCCAGTGTTATATTTGTTTAATTTTTATTTATTTCAGAATCTTTTAGCAAGGTTTGTAATGTCCTGTCTTTTTAGCCTAATGTATTGTTGGCCTCCCTCTCCACTTAACGCTTGAGCAAGGTCGTTGGTGTGTACTGTTAGCCTTTCCTGATATTTCTGGCTGCTTTCGACAATTTGTTTTCGAACTGTGGCTATACCGAGATCAAGGTACATGTATTTATTTGCAATACATTTGGGGATACCAAGTATTGTTCTGAGAGCCTTAGTCTGGAATCTCTCTAGGATTTCAATGTTGCTATTGCTGGCAGAGCCCCAAAGCTGTATGCCATAGGTCCAGATTGGCTTTAAGATTGTCTTGTAAATAAGAATTTTACTATTGTCTTTCAATTTTGAGTGGTGACCTATCAGCCAATTTAAGCTACGCAGTTTTCCATCAAGTTGTTTTCTCTTTGTCCATATATGTTTTTGCCATGTCAGTCTTCTGTCTAAGTGCATACCCAAATATCTAGCACTATCTTCTTGGGGTATTTCTTTGTTGTTTAAGGTTACCGGCGGGCACGTTTCCTTTCTGAGCGTAAATGTCACATGCGTGGACTTACTCTCATTTGCTTTTATCCTCCATAGTTTTAGCCATGTCTCAATTTCATTGAGGTGCTCTTGTATCACGAGAGATGCAGTTCCTGGATCCCTATGGATGGATATCACTGCGGTGTCATCGGCATAAGTCGCAATCATTGTTTTGCTGTTCGCGGGGATGTCAGCTGTATAAATAAGGTACAGTATCGGTCCTAGGATACTGCCCTGTGGGACACCAGATTTTATCTCGTAGAGTTCGGAGAGATCTTCGTTGCATTTCACCTGGTAGCTTCTTTTGGTGAGGTAAGATTTGAGAGTTAAATAAAAGCAGTGAGGGAGCTTCTCTTTCAATTTATATAGAAGACCTTCATGCCACACCTTGTCAAATGCTTGACTTATATCCAAAAAGACAGCAGAGCAATACAATTTGTTTTCAAGACATTTACTTATTATGTCTACGATTCGGTGGACTTGCTCTATTGTTCCGTGGTTTTCACGAAATCCAAACTGATGGTCAGGCAGTACAGTGAGTAGGTGTTCCTTAATTCTGCTGAGTAGTATTCTCTCGAACAGTTTTCCAATAATTGGCAGCAAGCTAATGGGTCTATATGAGGTCGTCTGATGCGGTGGTTTACCTGGTTTAAGCACCATCACCACTTGTGCTATCTTCCATTGCCCTGGGAAATGTTCGAGTCTTAGAAGAGCGTTGAAGATGTTGACAATTTTCATTATTCCTTTAGGTGGAAGATGTTTTAACAAAGTAGCATCGACCATATCATATCCAGGTGCCTTACCTTCTTTGAGGTATCTGATTTCTCTAGCGACTTCCTTTGGACTAGTGCTTTTAAGAGGAAGACACATCTGTTTTGCCGAGCCTAGGTATGTATTCACCTTTGCCGTATGATCAGGATTACTCTCAGGGTGTGGTTGAAAAACAGTGTTTAAGTGTTTTGCAAATGTTTCAGCCTTTTCTTTGTCCGATCTAGCCCACCCTCCGTAGCTGTTGTGGAGAGGGGACATATGAGCTTTAGGGCGTTTTAGGGCTTTAGTTACTTTCCACAATGAATAATCTGTGTCAGCATTGGGGCTTAGATTTGTAATACGATTTTGGATGTTTTCATTTTCTAGTTGGCTAATGTAAGTTTTCAATTCCTCCGAAAATTTATTGAAAGCTGTTTTGTCGCTCGGATACCCGCTCCTGTGCCATATTTTTCTAAGTCTGCGGCGTTCTTTGATTTTCTCTTTAATTTCTAGTGGATAAGAGTTTTGTTTTGGAGGCTTACCTTTCTGTTTTGAAGTGGCAATATTTGCAGCATTATGAATAGTCATATTGAGTTTTTCTATTTCATTTTCTACTTCATCAGAGGTTTTAAGTTTGCATTTCAGATCCACCAGTGTGTTTATTATGTCTTGGTACTTACGCCAGTTCGTATTTTTGCGGTTGTATAACTTAGGTTGTGGTTGCAACAGAGTGATTGTTGAGCTTATGTTTAGGATGACAGGAGTGTGATCTGAAGTGAGGTCGATAGGTGATTCTATGGTGACGTAATTATTATCTATATTTTTTGTAACAAAGAAATCAAGCAAATCAGGTATCCTGTTTCTGTCATTTGGCCAATATGTAGGCTTGCCACCAGATAAGTATTCTAGATTCATTTTTTGTATTGTTTTCATAAGTTGTCTACCTCTTGGGTTATAGACTCTTGAACCCCAGTGAAGATGCTTTGAATTCCAGTCCCCTCCACAGACAAATCTTTTATTCAAAGTCGCAAAGTAGTTGTTGAAGTCTTGTTCAGATATTATATGTCTAGGCGGGCAATAGACGGCTGAAAGTACAGTTTCCAATTTATTGTCTTCGATTATTATAGAGGTTGCTTGAATTTTTTCTGTGGAATAGTTCTCAATTGGGTAGTGCTTAATATTATTTTTAACAATAATGGCACTTCCTCCATGGCTGTTTCCAGATGGGTGATTAGTTGCATACATTTTGTAATTGTCAAAAACGGTGTGCGATTTAGAAGTGAACCTTGTCTCAGATATAAGTGCTACGTCAATATATTCTGTTTTTAAAAATAATTCAAATTCTTGACGTCTCTCCGTCAAGCCGTTGGCGTTCCAAGTGACCACTCGGAGGTTTCGAGTCATTTTTTAACAAGGCTGCTGACTAGCTGGACCATGCGATCCATCATTTTGTCTACCATAGTTTCAACCATTGTCATTATTGTCTTTTGCTGTTTGTCAAGCATAGTTTCCATAAGTTTCATGATGTCGTTAAGGTCTGTTGTTTTTTCAAAATGTGTGTCTGTTAATTTTGCCTTGGTAGCCTCTGCATATGTTTTATTGAGATTGGGTACTCTTGGGTACCTGTTATACAAAGTAGGTTGCATATATGTAGAAGTTACGTTTTGTGATGGTGGATTTACTTTTGGCTTTGGTGCACTCTTTAAGATCCGTTCTTTGTATTGCTTGTAGATGCTACAACCTTTGTAGCTAGCCGGGTGTTTCTCCTCACAATTCGCACAAGTAGCTTCGATGTCTGGTTTTTTAGTACAAGATGAAGTAGGATGATCTTTACCACATTTAACGCAACGGAAAGGTCTATAGCATTGGTTCTTTGAATGGCCAAATCTCTGGCATCTTTTACATTGCAGTATTTCCTTTTTTTTATATGGCGCTTCAATTGTAATTTTCATGTTATTTAAGTATTTTACTTTGAATATGTCTTTATTGTTGCTCTTTGGTTCCAGGTCAACATAGAAGGTAGGTAGTGGCTCTTTTGTAGCCCGGTGCCTTACATTCACCACTTGTCTGACTTCATGTCCTATATTTGACAGCTCTTTGGCTATCTGTGCAGTGTCTTCTGATGCATGTAGCCCGCGCACGACCACTCTATATGCTCTCTCGCACTTAAGCTGATAAGTATAGTGAGAGATATTGTTCGCTATAAATTTCTCTCTAATAGTTTTATATACCTGGATGTCTTTGGGCATGATTTTTATAATATGTCCAGATTTCAGGGTGGTCATAGTGTATGAACTATTGTCTACTATTTCATTTAAAACTTCCTTGAGAGATGTAATATTTAGGACACCTGTGACAAAGATAGGCTCAGGTTTAGGAATGTATTCTTTTTCTTCTTTCTTGTTGTCTTCTGAGGTATCTTCATTCAAGATTTCAAAACTATTTTGTGTAGGTACTGCAAAAACGGAAGTATTTTTCAGTTTTTTATTTGTGTCGTTTTGTATTGGACTAGTTTCTTTTCTTTTATTTCTTTTAGTAGGAATTTGGTCTCTTTGCCAGTCAACCTTATTGTTTATTATTTCTAAGGGGGAGCTTTCTGGCCGAGGCTCTATCAAAGTCTGATTACTTTGTTCTGAATTTGGTTTGTCTGAAATTCGCTCTTCAGTTATCAGTTTTGCTGGTAAAGAAGAAGTCGAGTTGCTTCTAGTTCGAGTAAACATACTTTTGTGAAAGGTCTGTTGAATCATATTATTTTGGTTTATGCTTTTTTTTTGTTGAAAGGTTTCGCTCATTTTGTTCCCACGAGTAGGGTCGATTTATAACCGTCACACTAGGGGTGACGCCCATTCCCCAGTGAAGGCACGTATACAACGTCGTTAGCCGGGTCCGACGAGGTTGGCGCTAGTAACTTGCCTCCCGCAAGCCATGCATCTTATTGGCGCGTATCCCACCTTAAGATTGGGGTGACTTTTTAAAGAGGTTTTCTACCTCGCAGCCCGGGCGATTAAGCCAAGGCCCCCGATTCCATAGTAAAAGTACTAAGAGTTGCGGGTTGTGAAGGTCATTTCCTACCCTCACTTATTCAAGCTGGTTAAGCTATCATTGTCGGGTTAATTAACCGTCGCCCGATACTCGACGTTGACCTTTTACAGCTGGCTCGGTCACCTCTCAGCCAACCCTCCTCCTTTTGCATACGGGCTTGGGACCGTCATTGGCGGAGTTAAAGTTAGTAGTATATTAGTAGGATTTTAGGTTTTAACTTCGTATAACTATGTCTCTTATTACTACATAACTTATTACTAAATAACTATTATAAATGGATTATTAAACACAAAATAATTTTTAAATTGAAAACAGTAGGGCCAGATATTGCCATGATCAAATAAAATTCCATTTTATAATATCAATTTAAATGAAAATTAAATCATGACATATATTAATTGATCTTGAATCCATAGCTTAGTTTTTGAGTAAGATTCTGGGCATTCATAAATGGTATTAACATGAAATATGAGTCAATCAGACTATAGTTAATCAGTCTTTCTAGAGTAAGGTCATTTTATTAGGGAATTGGTCAATTAAAATTAATTAGAGCATTGAACATATAAACATGGTGTCTGAGACAAATAAAAAAGCTATGTTTTAGACCTCAACAGATTTGAAGAAAACAAATCGCTGCTTTAATTTGATAACGACACATCTCAAAACTGTACTTTTTTCAGGAGAGCGTTTTCAATAAAAAGAAAAATTGACTTTTTCATATCTTTTATTTTAATAATCAGAATCCTTTGAAAATTGCTTAAATCAACGTATAATATATCAAATTTTCCTGTAGTAATGAGCTACTTAGCTCTTTAAGTACAAAAACAAAACATAAACTCTAAAAAACAAAAAGCGTCAGACATACGTCAAACAGTTTTTGGTTTAATTATTATCAAAATTGGCATAAACTATAGTATGACCTTTAATTTGACAACATCTTTTCGTGAACAATGACACAATTCCTAATAGAACAAACGTGTGAGCTAAACAATTTTTATACAACGACTTATGTATTATTGATGCAAGTCTTTTGGAGTGGATTTTTTTTAAATAATGCCACATTTCCTATTACATTGCTATTCCAAAGAAAATGAAATACAAAACTAATGTATATTTATTATATAATGACATATTTTGTTTTGTATGGCTAACTTTCTATCAGTCTTCAACTTAAAAAAGATTACAAAAATACTGTAATAGGTACACACTACTCTCAAAATTGTAAATATTAGCTAGTATTAATATGACAGAAACAAAATTTCAAATGACAATCTCCTAACATAAATTGTGTATGACTAATGTCACTAGCCCGCATTAACAAAAAATAAACTTCTTTTCTAATAAAACAATCTTCTTATAAAAAAAACTTACAATACAAAAGAACTTACAAAAAATATTGGAAAACAAATAACATAGAAAACAATTTAAAGTAGAAAAAATAGTCTTACAAAGTTTCTAAGATTAAAACTATGTATGTATGTTATAGTAACTAATTATGAAAAAATACTTTTAGAGATTCTCAAAAAATGGGGCGTAAAATCTGGGTATAAGTTTTTTATTTAGCAAAGTAAGTAGGCCTTTCTTTTTCTTCTCACATATCGTCATTTTAGTTTTGTAAATTTTCTTTAATGAAATATTTCTATTACTAGTGCTACTGTTCCTTGTTTTTCCAATATTCTCAACTATCACTTTTTTGTAATTATCACTTTCGTAAGAAGTTTTATAATAATATGAGTAATTTTCTGTATCTTTAGCTTCTACTTTTAAAATTACAATATCTGATATTTTAACAATTTCCTTTTCTGTATTTTTAGTGTAATTTTTACCTATGGAAGTAGCTAAACTTTTTATATCAATAAAATCATCATAACTCAGTTCATGAACTTTATAAGGGGTACCTGTTTTCTTAGCATTCCTAATTATGTGAGTATACTGGTCTGGAGTATATATAGGTCCTGATTTTAAAGTTTTCTGTATTTGCCTTTCAATCACAGAATGAGCACTATCGCCCTCATTCTGCGTGTGGCCTTTTACTAAAAATTTATGTGTGATTGTGTTGATATACTCAAAATGATGAACTATATACATATAAAGTGCTATTATGTAGTGATTTTTTTGTTGGCCACAACAATTATCTGAGTAGAATACTAAATCTAGTTTAGAATCAAGATGGTCAGCAGTTTCTTTTAAATTTTTAATGTATTCCAGGACGCAAGTCCCGATCTCAACAGCCCCTCTTTTTGCTTCGCCTTCGTGCCAAACAAAACAAGTAACATCTTTATTTTTTAAATTGCACACGGTAAAATTATAGCAGTTTAACTTAGAGACATAGTAAAAGTTAGATACCTCGCCCTTCGGACAGCTCATTGCAGCTTGGAGATCATAAACACAAACGATGGTGTTATCTGCTGTGTGATTCTTATCATCGTCTTTTGACTGTCTCGATAAAGTCTTTTCTTTCAAATGTTTTTCATACTTTTCCTTAAGTCTATTTTTTTCTTCCTCAGTGGAATTAGCATATGCTGTGCAATCTTCACACTGGTCTTTTTTGGGTTGATAGAATGAAATATTATATTCATACGAAAATATATTATAATACATAATATAATTTGCGCTTGGTAGACCCTTTGATTGGCATTCAGCAACATAGTCTCGATGCAAATCTGCTACGGTTTTACCACCATCTATATATACGCGTTTAGAATCTGCCCTACAATAGTGGCTTTCAATTTTTGGAATGGAATCAAGGTGTCTCTTGACACCTTCTTTAATGGCCGGATCTATGGCATGATGGTTGTTGTGTTTGCCACGTTTGTCGAGCTCCATAGATCCAGATGGCTGACTTTTTTCAAAAACGGTTCGAATAGGGCGATCAGATATAGCCAAGGTGGCTTTAAAAAATTGTTTACATACTCTAATACGTTCGCCATCTACTGACAAATAAAAAGCATTATTATTCCCGCGGTTACTGTTATGAACTTTGTATGAATATCTAGGTTTAATAATTGAAGTATGTCGCAATATGAACTCTCTTTGCCTTTGCAGGTCACCAAGGCTCCAATAAGTATCAAAAATCTCTTTTCGCTGGGTTTCTGTTATTTTATTCGTACATTTTTGTTTGCACTTTTCTCCACAGGGAGGCTTCATTGATTTCTCCGGCACAATTTTACCAGATTTGGATGTGTATTCTCGTCCTCTATTTCTCAATATCTTTGCTTGTACGCATAACCATTTTTCTGGGTTTAGTTTACGTTTTCGGGTAAATTTTGTGGTATTTGATGGTGGTGGAAGGTCTGCAGAATTGTGAGGATCAGTAGTGTCTAATAAAGGTCTGACATTTACCGCCGAATTAAAGCTTGTTTCAAGAACCTGGTTAGAAAGCGCAATCTCAGATGAAAGACAGACTGACGTGTTTTTTTCTACCATTGGATCTGGTACGATAACGCCTGCTACGTCACGACTTTCTGGTTCGGAATCTGATGAACTGCTTGAAGAATTACTTGTATCCGAAGAAGAACTGCTGGAATCTGAGGAACTTGCACTAGATGACATTCTCGAGCTAGACCTTTGCTGAGAGCTCTTTAGAGTTGTAGTTGCTAAATAAGACTGATTCTGTCCAATATTGCTGTCAATTTCAATGGCAATTGAGGAGGTTTGGGCAGCTACACCAGGGATATTACAATCAGACTGCCTGTTTAAGTTACTATCCGCTGTTTGAAGAGTGGTTTCGGAAACATAGTCACTTTCGTTCTGTAACAGCTGCAAAGGCTTACGAATATCAAAAGTAAACTTCTTATTTGGTACCTTTTTGGTTTTAGAATATCTTTTTTGTCGTTGTGTTGTAAAATGTGGATTAGCGTTAGTTTCAGAATTAGTTGAATCGCTTATATTTTCGTAGTCGGGATCTTTAACACTATCATCTGAACAGAAATCCTGTTCTTCTATAGGAAATTCGTTAAATACCTTCTTGTTTTCAATCAACAAAGGTGCATTTCTTTCTTCGTAAGTTTCAGGATCATCAGATACCGAAATTGGCAATAATTCTTCTGAAGTGATATTATTTGTATTTTTCTCCATGTTCATGTTTTTAAACATCTGAAGAGTACGTCGATTATACACTGTGAAAGAATAAAAATAATTATTAGTTAAGATCGTCATACGTACCTAAGTAAAAGTATTATTTTCAATACATAACTTTTAGCCCCCACATTATGCTTAATGTCACATTATAACATATTTTATTGCAATTATCTTGTATAATGGCACATCTTCAAAAATAATTTAACATTATCACAAAAAAGAGACATATTTTGCAAAGAATAATCGTTAATATTATTACCTTAAAAACGAAACCGACATATTTCGCATTAGGTACTTAAATTATCAGAATTTTTTTATTAAACATAAGCTTATTTTGAAATATACTATCAAGTTTGTGTACTTACTTGTTTTGATACTGTCACTTCACCAAATACGACGTTCTTTAAGAGAAACAAAACACAATTATGACATAAAAAGTTTTTGTATATCGTCACAACACAAAAAACGACCTTATCTAAGAAAAAAATCTACAAAAAAGTACGAACTATTTCGTTTTATGCCTATATCGTAGAGAAAATGCGCGTGTCACCTTGCGAGAATTCAAAGCAACTGGCGTTGTGTCGATGTACCAACAAACAGGCGATCCATTTCGACCAATCAGATAACGTCATTCAGTCACGCCACGGAGCCAAATATTTACATAGGAATATGAGTTTTATTCACATGGTGTTAAAGATTAGTTTGAGTTGAATGGTAACATTATTAAAAAAATGACACATTTAGTTATGTGCCACTGTCAAATTAAAACAGCGAAATATGTTTAACTTTCTTATAGACTCATAGTGACATTATTACTAGTACAAATGTGTATGAAGTGTACGGATGCATTGTGCATATATGGTTTAATTAGTAGTAACATAGTGAAAACTTACCCAAAAAAGCAAATAAAACATTTTTTACAATAAATTTGATTGAATATCGAGACTTTTTCTCTTGAGGTTTCCCAACCAATTCTTCCATATTGAAAACATAAATTTTACTCCAATTGCATTTGTTCACTCGTCTTATTCTTTATCCAAACAAATTTAATATAATTTATATTTTCGGCTCATTATTTACTTGTTGATATGTTCCATTTTTATATTCCTTTGTCAAATGTCAATGATGTATGACAGTTGACATCTGACATGTGATCAATAGACTATAATATAATATTGTCTCTTATTAACCATAATGCGTGAACTTTATTTGAACTTGTATTTTTTCTCATTTCAACTAAGATTGTAAATTCAGTGGAAATACAGTACTCGGCAGATAATTTTTGAATAAGATCATACCTAATCTTTATTTTAAATGGATCGCATACATATTATTGCAAATTTTTAATTTCGTGATCTTTTGAAATCGAACGCTTATAAAAATAGCAATTATTCTCTATTATTTTCTACAAAATTGTGTCCGCGGCAAATTTAAATGAGGTTTGTAGCAAGGTCAGCAAGAAAGCCTTTTGTTAGTTAAAACAGGTTTTAATTCAGATCCTTCCCTGGAAACCTGGGCCAACTCCCGGTAAGTATACAGAAAAAAAAGTAACATAGCCATGTATTGGTCTCTAATTATTATTGTAAAATGTAAACTAACTCTGGTTAGGGAGCCAGGTGCAAATTTGGTTAACTATTTCCTCTCAAGAGATAATTCGTCAGACGCATGAGAGTATAGTATTATAAAGCCTCGTGAACGTCAGCTGGCGCTCGGTTGGGGGGGTGAGCGGTTGTAGCCTCCCACGCACATAGGAAAAAAAATACATTCATTCATTCATTTCCTCTCAGCTAAAAATTTGTCAAATTGTAGCTAACCCAATATCTCAACGAAAAAAAATAGTCAGCTGGTTACAACATCTCGAACATGAAAGTTAAATTTAAAGAAAAATTTATTTTCCGTTATTTCCTCTCAAACAAAAATTTACCTGATCATAGCTTATATGTAACTGTGGATAAATATATATGTCAGCTGGCTGTATCTTGGTGGAAAAACCGTCAGCTGATACGGGAGGCTACAACCGCTCTTCCCCCCAACCGAGCTCCAGCTGACGTTCACGAGGCTTCATAATATTATACTTTGATGCATTTTACTAATTACCGCTTGAGAGGAACTTGGTCATAAAATCTGCTGCTGGCTCCCGGACCATCGTTTTGAACTCTCTGGGCTGGTGTCAAAGATCATCTGATAAAATGATAGGTACCTATATTTGTAGATAACTGGTTATGTTTATAAATATAATGTTTATATTACATTAATTAGAAATGACAAAAGTGTAATTTTTAACTACTGCTTTAAATTATAGGCTAACTTTTCTGGCTATAGGTACTCCTCACTGATGGCATGACGGGTACACAAGCCAGCCACCAGCATCGCTACCGACAGCGCCATAGTTGATAAAACGCGTTTCATTAAAAGAAACGAATCTTCAATGGCGGCCAAAGCTGACACTGACATATGGTAGGGTCAGTAAAAAAGAAAATAAAAATAATGTAAATGGATAATTATTTTATTAATTATTTCAAATTGTTTATTGACAAACTTTTTTGTTTTGGTATATATTTTTTGCATGCCGTACGGCCGTGTGTAAGCTAGAGGCCGCCATTTAAGATTCGTTTCTTTAATAAATGCGTTATAGTAGAAATAAATACATAGTTAATCTATGGCGCCTTAGTCTGTCAACTTCAACAGCAGCTCCACGCCGAGCCTTTTATAGGCCGCTGGCCGGTGCAGATATGGCGGAGCGCAGCGCAGCGCATTTTTGATTGACAAACTACGATCAGTATTGTCCTCATTAAAATAAAATTCAGAATCAAAAAACAACAATTTATTCCCGATGATCTGCGCTCCGCCATGTCTAGTGGCCATATTATCTGCGCCAGCCCTATACTCCCTTTATAATTAACTTGTGGCGCAGCCATTCGCTTATTATCGTCTCTTGTATAAGTTTCTCACATTTTTTTAAAGTAGGTAATTATATAGGGAATGAAAAAATAAAACACATTTCATCTACTCACACATTTATTCTTATAAACTTACAAGAAATATACATTTATAATTCATCATCGAAAATAGAGACACCGAACATTATAATATTGATTGTATTATGACATTGCACTCAATAATATGATGTCGTATTTTGGCACTTTTTAATATCACATACGCTATGGTAATGGCACAGACAAACTTACATAATATTTGAATCCTTGAGACTTCATAATATTATCTTCTATAATGGTATTAAATTTAAAATATCATATAGAAAGTGTGTGATATTATCAGGATATTATAGAAATCCCTACTTTAATATTATAAATGCGAAAGTAACTCTGCCTGTCTGTCTGTTACGCTTTCCCGCTGAAACCTCTCAACCGATTTTGATGAAATTTGGCACAGACAATCTTTAGATCCTGAGAAAGAACATCTAGGCTACCTTTTATCAAAACAACACGCGGGCGAAGCCGCGTTCGGAAGCTAGTATATAATAATATTTTGAAGGGAACTATGATCTTATTTTGATGACTATACGATGCCAGTGACTTCGCTCGCGTTTAATACAAGTTGATAAACAAAAGACGCATAATTTAATACATAATAATTATTCTATTCCTTTAATATAGTATTTAGTATAGGCAAGGAGAGTATTTTTGGTTTTGTGACAAATACAAACTAAAGACATTTAAAATTTGGCCATTTTAGAAACAGCTGATATTAAAAAGCTTAAAATATAATCAAGACGAAGGAACTTACTTTGAGCACCATTATAAGTATTGTTTACAAGATATATTTTTATAAGGATTTATCCTATTATCATACTACTTAACTAAAACTAACATTTTTAGAAAAAAATATTTATCAAAGATGTATCAAAGAATATAAACTAAAATATGCTATAAAAGATAAAAAAGAAATACATTTTACTGAGATTCCTTACTATACTACCTACGTACATTGTAGTTACAGAAAACCTAAAAACTATATAAAAATGGCAATCAAAAAAATGCACATAATATTTCCTGGTTAAAACACCGAGTTTTTTTACGAACTTCTCTATAATGCCGCTGCTAATGAAAGACAGTGCGCGCACGAGCAACTTTGTCTCCGCAACTATTTTGTCTCCGCAACTATTTTGTCTCTCCCACCTATGGGCTAGTATGAAAGTGCGCGCACGTAGCGACGCAACTCCCCATACAAATTGATGGGAGAGACAAAATAGTTGCGGAGACAAAGTTGCTCGTGCGCGCTCGCTCTAAGTTTCATAAATTAAATGTCATTTCAGATTGAAATAAGAATTTGAAATTTTGATACAATACTCGATGAGCTATTAAAATTTCATATTCTTAATTTTAAGTATCAAGACGATTAATCAAAATACAAATACAAATTAAATTATTATTACATGTTACAAAGGTAATCACATCCTTTCATAAAAATAATATGTAGACAATAGAGTCGCACACAAAGCCGAAATACACAACCATTTTTGAGTAATAGACAATTTTGGTCTACATAAGTAACCAAACTGGTGTCTGAGGACATGTAGGACACCCAATTGGAACGAAGTTCCTTTCGTTTTGAAATTAGTATTTTAAGAGGTATAATTAAATAAGTGAAGAAATGCTAATACATTTTTGCTATAGTGCGTACTATAGCAAACGTGTCGTAAGGATTTCGTTCCAAAAACCGCGCGATAAGGAACTTCGTTCCAAAAACAATTTACACGAATTATTGAGAACCATCATTTTTGTTACTATCACCGATCTAACACCTTTTTGTTCCACTAAACTTTTGGTAAAACATGGTCATAATGTAAACAGTTTCTCTTATAGTTTTTTTAGTTCAAAGCTGTGTTAATTGGGTTGTGGAATTTATATGTATTTTAATGTAAGAGCTAGATATAAGGAATTGTTCTGCAATCTGTTACTGTACCTATTGATAAAAAATAAAAATAAAGCCTTTAAAGGGAGGAAGGCGGAATTCCTCCATCGAAAAAGAGAAGATCCTGGACCAGTGTCTTATAGTATATGCTATAGTACATTATATGTTCTTAGCGAAAACATTTCGCTTGAACGATTCCGACGAATTGTAGCTACAGTATTTGAATAAGTCAAGTATACAAAATTCTACTTGCGCATTACAATTTTGTACGGTACGGTAGGTACTATGTAATATTTAGCCAACGATATCATAACTAAAAAGGTGTAGGTCGATTCTTAGCGCTCGAATAGCGCGGGAATGCTGAACGTAGAATGTCGCGTCACAATATGAGTTCGCCACTACAAATTACAGGGCGTTTAAACCGGCTACTCACGAACCTGCAGCAGGGACAATTTTGAAATTGGGCCCTTAATTGTGATATGTATAGGCAAGCAGGGGCAATTTAGAGAACAACTGAAATTGCTCCGACCGAGATTGTTCCAATATTGCCCCTGCTGCAGGTACGTGAGTAGCCGGCCTTAGACAAATGGCAGAAATGTTAAGGAATAAAATTCGCTATCGATACTCATTGATGTAACCTTGACGCGATAGCTAGCTTAGAAGTTATAGCGGATTCCATTTGATTCTATTGCGTTTTTGCCATTTGTCTAGAGGTCCATTCGCAAGTAGTCCTTCACGTACCACCATCTCTGGCATGTAGAGGTCCACTTGGTCTGGCATGTAGAGGGCCCTACACGTACCAATACTCCCTGATGAGCGGCTCGTGCGCCACGACCTCAGTGAAGCTGGTGAGCGCGTACAGGTTGCAGAGCGCGCCGTCGTCCGCGGGCGGGCTCGTGGACACAATACCGCGCAGGTAGTAGCGCACCGTGCCCTGTACGCGCGCGGGGAAACCTAACCCACCCCCGCTGTCGCCCTTGCACACTGTGGTGCCTGGACAAAACAAGTTATGTCTGCAGGGTCACATGTGGAACACGCTTGGGAAAATCAGTAATTTTAAAAGTTGGCAACGAAAATGTACGTATGTGGACTATCGATAAGGCGCTCCACAAGCCCGTTTGCCTAGACCATTATAAAATCGTGCCCTGTACGCGCGCGGAGAAACCCAGCCCGCCCCCGCTGTCGCCCTTGCACACTGTGGTGCCTGGACAAAACAAGTTATTTTGGTGTTAGATAGCTCATATATGGAGGAAGGATATGTATATGATCATCACGCTAAAAACAACACTAGCGGAGCCATGCCACCAAGTGTGAAACCGCGGATCGCAGCTAGTTAAATAAAAGTAATGTCTAAAGGGTCACATGTGGAACACGCTTGGGAAAAGCAGGGATTTTAAAAGTTGGCAATGCCATTATGTACGTATGTGGACTATCGATAAGGCGCTCCACAAGCCCGTTTGCCTAGACCATTATAAAATCGTGCCCTGTACGCGCGCGGGGAAACCCAACCCATCCCCGCTATCGCCCTTGCACACTGTTGTGCCTGGACGAGAAAATTAGTCCTTACCGAACGCTTTGAAAAAGCATTGACTTACAAATTTATAAATAATAGAAAAAATTAAACGAGGCGGGACTCGAGACTTCTGTCCTTTATAAATTTATATGTATAAAGCATTTCATTGCCAAAAATATCAAATTCAACAAAAAGGTCGTGTTCCATCGTTCAAATATTTAAATCTTTGAAATAATGATTCATTATGGTTGTTAATCATCGTTGTTAGTCATCTCAATAGATGGCGCGCGGTGTTCGACACATAAAATCGAAAGAATAGAATGAATTCGATCGCTCTGGCGGGTCACGAGAGGCTGAGTTGGTCAAGCGTCTGCCCCTGATTGGCGTGAAAGGATGCGGCTTCGAGTCCCGTCTCGTGATCGCATTTTTTCTATATTTTATAAAGGTACAGTAAAATAGCACTCACCATTCCCATAGCCCGCGCAAATCTTATCACCCGACAGAAACTCGCGGTACGACATCTTGCTCTTATTCACGCATTCGTCGAACGGCACGTACGGCATGTCGAGTACTTTGAGTATGGGCGACTCGGAGCCTCTGTGGCCGGTCGTGAGGCCCCAGCCTGCTACCTGAAATGTTTTAAGAAATCATTCGATTAATTAAGAATATAAAATATTTGGCTCATGGCTGATTTTTCAATAAAAAAGAGCACACGTGTCAGAAGTGAAACTTCTTTGACAATATTCAAAATACCAAAATCGTCACCTTACACCATGACGTGACGGTATTGCCATGACGCGATCTAGGTCTAGGTATAGCACGTACTAGACTACACTACACTGTCCCAACTAAACATAAATATAATCCAACCTTGCCAACATTGCCTCTCTTCAGCTGCTCCTTATTGAACGTCTGGGAGAAGCTCAAACAGATCGGGCGTATGAAGGTGCGGTAGTAGAACGGTTCGGAAACAACCACCACCGCCATGTCGTACTGGTAGTTGATGGCCTCGCCGTAGTAACGCTCCGATAGTTTTATCTCTCTTACCTGGTGGGAAATAGGGTAACCTATTAAAAACTCGAATTTCTATTACCCGAATCTTAAAACCCCGAAAACGGTTGTTAGAACTTTTAAAAGACAGATGTAATGAATGACAAATTTTTTAAATTCCTTTTTTAATTTCCCAGATGAATCAATTTCCAGATGCACCAAAACCAGATTTTTAAAAAGTATTTTTTTGTTTCCCATATTCTCATAATCCAGATCTCATTATACCAGATTCTCAGAATACTTTTTTTTGTTTCCCATCGTACCATTTTCCAAATAAACTATTGCCAAATTTTCATAATCTTTTTATTTGGTTCCCATATAATCGTATAACAGATAAACTATTGCCAGATTTTCACAATCTTTTTATTTGATTTCCATACAATCGTGATTATACCTTTACTATCGACTGAAAATAAACATTGTCAGCAAGTAAATTTATTGTTTTACTTGTCCATTTTTAGTCCGGTTTTAGTGTCAAAGTCGACTCAGTAGGTTAGGTTTGAACTACGACCCCCACGCTAGAACTGACTCGCTATTGTTTTACTTGCCTATTACAGAAAGGTTTAAGTATCAAATTCGACTCAGTAGGTTAGGTTAGGTTTGAACTGTGACCCCCCATGCACGAGCCGAGCGAGCGAAGCGAGCGTGCCGCGGCAGCGGCCGGCGAGTGCCAGAACCGACTCGCTATTGTTTTACTTGCCCATTACAGAAAGGTTAAAGTGTTAAAATCTATTCAGAAGGTAAGGTTAGGTTCGTGCTGCATTCCCCTGGAAGGATTACGTTTTGCTGGATATCGTTTATTTGAATTTCAAAAATCTGGACATTGTTTGTCTGGATATCAATTAACTGTATTTCAAAAATTTGTGTTGTAAAAATCTGGCTTTCGTGCATATGGATTACGGTCATCTGGATTTTGTGCATTTAGATTTCGTATGTCTGGAACTCATTCGTCTGGATTGTAAAACGTCGTACAAATAAAGAAATGGGCAAATGAAATTCGGAGTTGCGATTATATGGCAAACAAAACTTCGAAATTTTAAAATTCGGGGTTATGAAAAAATGTCCAAACGTTTTCTGGATTATGATATTCGGAATATTAAAATTCGAGATTAAGATAGGTAACCGGGAAATAGATATCTTTACTGAAATATTTGGGTATAGAATGCTATTTATTATAAATGTAGAAATATACATATTTATCCTAGTTTCGGATACTATCCTAAACAAATCCTAAAGTTTGGCTAGATCGTCCAAAAGTTTTGGGAGTTGATGGATGTGCCGAAGTAGCTTTATCTCTCTTACCTGAAAAAATTATTGAAATACATACTTAAATTTAGATATATTATATTTATCCTTGTCGGATACTATCCTAAAGTCTGGCTAGATCGTTCTAAAATAGATCGATAGTCGATAGTCCTAAAGTTTTGGGAGTTGATGGCCGCGCCGTAGTAACGCTCGGATAGCTTTATCTCTCTTACCTGGTGGGAAATAGATATATGTTTTATTAGCTAGCTTTCCGCCCATGTCGTTTATTGTGACCAATTTTTAATAAATTATATATATTTATAGGGACCGAAACGATTTCTAACACTTTTGACAATGTTTGGGAGAATTATGTGATATTTTTTTGTTATTTGTCTCAATATGTAGTTATCTCTATTATTTTAGCTGTATTAAAATAAATACAAACTAACAAAAACAGGAGATTGTTTATTTTCTACAAAATGCTTCGCATGACGTCCACTAAGAGCGGCCGTACATGTACTGCTCGAGCGGTTGGTCGTTGACTGCTCGAGCTGTCGCTACAAACCGCGCAGTTGAAATGAAATGAAATGAAATGATTTATTTTGCAAGAAATGTGGTAGATTTACAGATGTTGCATAATTCATTGTTCAGCACAAATCGCCAATTGATTGGCATGCAAAAATTAACAAGAGAATGTCAATTATACATAAATATCATTTTTATAATAATTATATATGTCAACTATTATGTACCCTTTTTCACTTACAATTATCTTCTTTATATATAAAAATGAATCGCAAAATGTGTTGGTAAGCGCATAACTCGAGAACGGCTGAACCGATTTCGATAATTATTTTTTTATTATATTCCTTGAAGTACGAGGATGGTTTTTATGTAGAAAAAACGTAAATATGTACCACAGGCGAAGCCGGGGCGGACCGCTAGTATAATATATATGTCAATTATTACGCTTTTTACTATTAAATGTAAAAAATCCATTTCTACAAATACAATTTAATTTATATAAATAAGTATGTAATTACAATATTATAATATTATGTATGTATGTATCTTACGCTTTAAGCGGTCGCGACGGCTCGAGCAGTCCGTGTACGGTAGTGAATGAATGTCCATAGTTCACCGCGCGGTCGCGGCTTCAAGCAGTTGGTCCCTGTATGGCCGCCCTTAGTATGACGTGTTTGATATTTCCCTTCGATGTTACTTTGAACAGATGCCACCGTACTCACGTTCCGCTTCTGTGCGTAGAGCGCGTCTTCGGGCGCGTCCCAGTCGCGGTGCAGCTTGCCGACCGCCACCGCGAAGTGCCACGCGGGCAGCTGCCCGTACTGCAGGGTCCAGAAGCAGTGCGCCGCTGGACATACACGTAATCAATGTAGGCTCTATGTCGCGGTCATCTAGTGGAATCTGCCATTTGATTGAATGACCAGTGGCATAGAACGGGTCATTAGCACCCGGTGCGGATCCTGAATTTGACGCCCTTGCATTTTTTAAATGAATAACAATATATATCGAGCGTAATATAACTGAAAAGTAGACAAATTATCACGTTGTTACCACATGAAAAAAAAACAACAGTAAAATTAATTGTTAATACTGTATTTTATTCCACAATTCCGCCCCCGCCAAAGTGCCGCCCAGTACAGACCGCAGTTCAATGAACGCGCTAGTCATTCAACCAAATAGCAGATTCAACCAGCTGATTATGACATAAATAAAAATGTATGCGTGTACTAGAGAACACACGTAAAAAGTGAAACTGCTTTATGACCTTAAAAATGTCACGAGTATGGCGTAACGCAAAAATGTCACGCGTACGGCGTAACGCAAAAATGTTACACTAAATTTTTGTCCAACCCCGATAAAGAAGTTTCACTTCAATAAAAACGAATCGCTTAATTTCTTGATAAGCGTAAGGGCGCTTGTGCACTACAAGGAATTTTACTGTCCGGCATTCCGATTTTTTACGGTCCGGTATGGCACGCAATTAATCTATATATGTACTAGCTTGTGCACTATACGTAATTTTACTGTCCGACATTTTACTTTTCCCTATTCCGGATGGTTTTTTGTGTCTACGAGTCGCTGTAGGTATAATTGTTTTCGAATGCCCACTTGCTTGGATTTTACTGTTTTTACTGCATATGCCAATTGAAAGCAAGCTCTTGTTTTACTTTCTTTTAGTTGGCAATGAGATTTGAGAAGTCGGTATTCTTATTTTATATACATTGACCAAGCATTGACCTATAATTTATTATCTAAGTAAGTGTTGGTAAGTTAAAGTTCAAGTGGGAATAGCTTTAGCTCCTCGTCACCGATTAAAATAAATAAGTGAAACACGCATTTTAAATCTCTTACGGAACTTTACTTTTTATTATAACGAAATAATATAATATTTCACCTTCTATATTTTTTACTCGTTTCTTGTAAAATGCAAAAACAATCATTTATGATAGCATTATACCGCCAAACTTCCTTGAACTGTACCGCACTGATCCGAGTAAAGACGGACAGGTGCACAAGCAATTCATCGGTTTTTTCATGCCACACCGGACCGTAAAAAATCGGAATGCCGGACAGTAAAATTCCTTGTAGTGCACAAGCGCCCTAACTTGAGAACGGCTCAACCAATTTGGCTAATTATTTTAAATGGTTTTATTACTGTACTTGGGAGGTACTTTTATCATGTTACCACTCACCAGACACACTCTCCTACAACTCACCAGACAACACAATAGAGTCACTGATGAGCGACCCGCCGCATATCTGCTCGTGCGTGGTGCCCGCGTTGCTAATGTTCTTCCAGTAGATGCCCGCGTGCCACGACACTTCTCCTCGCTCGACCACTTCCCCGCCCAGGATCAGTGGAGTTCCGCGTGGTGTTAGCGTGCCGCACTCTGCGAGACAAACAAGATATTGTTAAATTTGATATTTTTGGTTTTATGACATTCAAATTCATTAATATTTATAATTTATAATATTTATAAATGCGAAAGTAACTCTGTCTGTCTGTCTGTTACTCAATCACGCCTAAGTGCTTAATAAATATAAATTTATAAAGAATAGAAAAAATTCAATCACGAGGCGGGACTCGCCTAATTCACGGATGGCTGAGTCAGTCAGGCGTCTGCCCCGGATTGGTGTGAAAGGATGCGGGTTCGAGTCCCGCCTCGTAATTGAATTATTTCTATTCTTTATAAATTTATAAGATATTGTTATAAAAAACTCAAAGGGTATCAAGGGACACCCGGATGGAACGAATTTCCTTTATCTATGAGAGAGAGAGAGAAACAAACATGCACGCGCGCACTGCACACACTTTTTGCTACAACATCCATTTGATAGGTCATGTTGTAGCAAAATGTGTCGTTACAACTTTTCCCCTTAATTTTTTCTAGTCCCCTTTCGCAACGCACGATAAGGAACTTCGTTCTAAAAATAAAGTGCAACACTAAGCAATAATTTATTATTAATATTTATTTATATGGAAAAAATAATAATTAGCAAACAAAGTGAAGGTTCCGTGCTCTCTTATCCTCCTGAGACCCAGGATTTTTTTTTCTTTCTTTTTTAATAAAAATTAGCTGTATCTGTTCTAATGCAATTATAGATATTCAAAAAAATGGAAAAAAAAATCTTTCGTGGAAAACTTGGATTTTCCTTATGTCATATATATATTACAGGGGGTCCCAGTTTCAAGTGTAATAAGTTTATGAAAATGAAGAAAAACTACATGTTTTTTTTAGTTATTATATATTTTTAAACTTGAATCTAAATATTTATTATTCTATCCATTGTTCTGTGTCTATTTTTTGTACCTTTGTTCAAAGATAGGTATTTTTAAGGGTGAGAAACGACCAGTTCAAGTATTTTGCACCGGCGCGGCGGTGTATTTATATTGCCACGTCCACCCCTAGGTCTTATTTCTAATCCATCCTCTCGGTCAGCCTCCTCTAATGCTTGGTCCACGTCATGTGCGTCCCCGAGATGGTCTGCCAACAACTGAAGATGACATACATAGTGACGATTCTGTTCTGACATGACTCATACTCATTGGACGAATGGAAGAAGAATCATTTTCTGGTATTTGGGCGGCTTCATCGGTATCATTTGGGGCATTATCTTCATCTCAAACATTTATTTATTCAATTAGACTTCTTCTAAAAGCACTTTTGAATCGTCATAACAGTATTAACATTTACCACCGATTCGGAAAGCAGTATCTATGGAGAAGAACCGGCAAGAAACTCCATAGGTCCATCATATAGGTCAATATTTTACTCATCTAGGTGTTGGTAGATCTCAGTATCTTATAATTCTTGAAAATTATAATAAAATCTGTAACATAAACTAAAGAATGTCATATAGGTAATACATGGGGCCCTTGTAACCAAGACCAATTTGGCAAGAATTGAGACCAAATGTCTTACCAGTATGACATAAAAGAAAACATTCATATTTTTCACCTGTTTTAGATTTATCTTACAAAATAACTATTGCGGTTGCAGAAATAATATCTATTATAATTAGATATACAAAGATATACTGCAATATACTAATGGTTCCACTAGAAATGTAAGATTACTGACCACGTGTTTGCCGTCGCACAGCCATCGTCAACTTCGAAATGAGAATACTTCAAATCACTGTCACTTATAAAACCAAAAACCGTTTAGTATAGTGGATAACATACCACTACATCGATTTGAGGTATTATTCCCGCATAAACGCAAAAGATGGCGTTGCAATATTTTTTTGTTGTTTATGTAATATATATATGACTGCAGGCCCCAGGAGGTTATATACACTCATACATAAACGCATCACAAAATAAAAGGCCCCATTTTGACAGTTCATGCCCATGAAGTTCTCTTTTTTTTTACCGATCGAAATGTCCAGAAGGTAATTTTACATTTTTCATTGATGGGTACCTCCCACTCAGCTAAGTGTTGTGTATTATGATTTTTTCATACTGTCCTCAAACTACATAATCGGTTATGAAAAAAATAAATAATTTTAGTATTTTATGGCTGGCTTATTGGTAATTTTGGTTCATCATGTAAAAAAAAATTGTTTGAAGATTCACTTTGCACCTGGGTCACACTTGGGCCGGTAGTTCCACCTGCCGTCCCTGCACACCATGTACGGCAGGTCGGTCGCGCTGAAGTAGTTCGGTCTGCGGCACTCGGGCTGCACGATGGTGCCCTCCAGCTCCTCACTGCCGCACTTGCGGGTCCCGTCCGCGCCCGACCACTCGGTGACCACGCAGTGGTATACCACGCTCTCGGACGGCTCCAGCTTGCACGATCCTGAAAGTATGGTAAAAAAGTAATAATAAATCCAACCATAATATTTTAAACTAGCTTTCCGCCCGCGTTTTCAAAGAAAAACCCGCATAGTTCCCGTTCTCGTAGGATTTCTGGGATAAAACCTATCCTATGTTCCCAAACATTTTTTTTCATTTATAAGTAAGAATTGTAAATGTCATACATTTCCCTGAACAAATAAATCAATCAACAAAAAAAGTATACTCACGCTCACACTTGGGGAACGAAATATCCGACCAGACCCCATTACTGCAGAAGAAGGTCTCGTTCCCCACAACCTTGAACCCTTGGAAGCAGGTCGTGTTCACGTAAATGAGAGTGTTCTGCGCGTCCTGCAGGATTATATTGGAACGGAACGCACCGTTCTTGGGGTGGGGAGGGAGGGCGCAGATGTGCGGTCTGGAATTTTTATTAGTCGCGATATATGTAAAGAACAAAACTAATTATATTATTTTCTCTCCTGTATATATAAAACTGAGGTCAAAATTTTTGGCCCTTTTTTTTATAATGACGATTTTGTTGCTCAACCCGATCGCTGAAAATCAGCAACAGTTCTAGCTTTACATTAAGGTAACGTGAAGAAATCGGAAAAGGGATGGATCGTTGGAAAAACGCAGGTGAATTTGTTGCTGCAAAAACAAGTTTAGATTTTGATTTTTTTTTCAATAGCGCCAAAAATAACGCTGGTCACATCAGCTTAACTGTAATCGGTATTTAAACATAAAAAATAATTTGTAGCTGCTTACATTGTTCATTGCGGCTTACAACTATAGTATAAAAAAAACAACTTCGTTCCAATAGGTTTTGGTAAGAATCAACTTACTGTATTGCTGGTGCGGTGGTCGTGGTTGTGGTAGTGGTAGTGGTGATGAGTGTTCGCTTGCACAGAAGCGCGTCCTCGTCCGAGCCATCCGCGCACTCTTGTATCTGTCAGCGTAAAATTGTTTGTAATTTCATACATCGGCTTTTTAATTTTATATGTGCGTAAAATTGGCTTCCGTTTGTTATTGTATACAGATTTGTAGTATTGGGAGTAAGCTCGTATCCTTTACTGAATGTTGGTTGGTACTACACGGACAACGGATATATGATTATCAATAACTTGAATAAGTAACACACACACACACACAGATTCAAACACACACATGAGTGTGTACTGTTCACACATCCACTCATTCACTCACACAGTCACATTAATAGGTTCACTTTTACTTTTATTTTTGTTCATTTAAGTTTTGTCTTTCATCAAGAATACTTATATTGTAATAGTCACACAATTTGACTATTATTTGTGTACCTTGTAACTGGCGTTTTTATATGTAATTAGTATACATAATTTATCTTATCAATTATAATTATTTTATGAAAAAAAAATGTGTGTGTGTGTTTGTGTGACGTCACTCACGTCGTTGCAGTCGGCACCCTCGTCCACGCACGCTCCGTACGCACATTGAAACAAGTTCGCGGAACACACAGCGGATGCACAAGCGCTCAGTTGTTCGTCGGAGTTATCTGAACAGTGCGAGATACCGTCGCAGGCCAGGAACAGGTCTATCATCTCACCGTCCGCGCACCTGAACTTGTCCCTGGAACGTATATAATTTTTCGGTGGTATATTTTAATTAAAAAAAATACATTTCTATTACGAAGTATTTCATACATTTTATGGGTTTTGTTTGTGTTTAAATATCATAGTCTTTCCCCGCTTCACCCGCTTGTTCTAAAACTTAACAAATTATATGCTCAGACCTTCCTCTTGAATCACTCTATCTATTTAAATAAACCGCATCAAAATCCGTTGCGTAGTTTTAAAGATTTTAGCATTCAAAGGGACCAAGGGACAGAGAAAGCGACTTTGTTTGTATACCATGTAGTGATAAATAAATTGAATTTAAATACCAACCCGACAATATCGCTCTGCTTCCTGCACCTTGGCTGCAGTTCGTCAGAATTGTCAGCGCAGTCGGTGACGTTGTTGCACGGCGCCGACCCGTCCACGCACGCACCGTACGTGCAACGGAACAGGTAGTCTGGACATCTGGAATATCACATTACAAATAATATTATGTGTATTCATAAATGCATATAAATGAAATAAGTGAATCACACATTAATCACAAAAGTGTCGTGGATAATTTTTCGTGACGCTCGCCCCCTTAGCCAGCAGCGGCAGCAGCAAATATTATTTGTAGTCATAAATACACGTCATTATTTTGCATTACAATTGTAAAGCGTACGAAATAAAATCGCACACGGCTAATTTAGTCTACATTTAAAAAAAAGCATAAAAATAGTAATAATTTAAAAAAATTAACATAAAATCCATCACACTTACTGCATTTTCCTACAGAGCGCATGCGACTCGTCGCTGCGATCCGGGCAGTCGACTTTTCCGTCGCACACCCGGTCCATTGATATTATAGTGCCGTCGTTGCATTTGTTTATATGTCTGGAAAATATATAAGTGTGTATAAGTAATAAGACCCGTATTGAACTAAGTTACTAAAATATTAAATAACTGGCTTGCTTTTTATGAAAGAACAAGATCCCACAGCAGGATTCGTGCGTTCATCGTTTTTTTTTTGGTAAAACGAAAATTTTATGTACACATATTTTAAGGAGAATGTACTATATCGCCTAGGTTGCCAGTCAAAATTTGGCCGCAAGCATGTTTAATTAAACACGCACGCCGTACGGCTTACAACTATAGTCTAGCTACTATTATGTATTCTGTGACTATAGTAAAAAGTGTCATTACAAGTTTTCGTCTTAATTTTTTCCGTCTAGCCCCCTTTCGCAACGCGCGATAAGAAAGGAGACAATTTTTTTTGTTTGGAGAATAGGCCCACCTCAATTTCTTAGCGTATATTAATGAAATGTGTGTTAATTTGTTCCTTGAAGTCCCCAGATTAAAGTGGTGACCATGGACGTATAAAAAAAGACGGACACCGTATTACGAACAAACAACGTGAAGCCACCATAGTAAGCTAGCGATCGTGTAAAGACAATAAACACGCACACACTCTCACCATAGTAAGCTAGTCGGCCGCCATTACGTCGTGAACTACCGACTGATTAACTGCGTCACTGTTTCACAAAAAATATTTAAAATGCCGTCTTGTGTGGTTAAATGGTGCCGCAACAGTACAATTTTAAATAACAAAACACAAGGGATTACATTCCACAGGGAAGCAAGTTATTTCTTTTATGTTTTAATGACAAAATTATTACGGCAAAATTTATAGAAAAAAAATACAGCCGCCATTGTCATCAGGACAGCTGTTGCCATGGCAACATGGCATACACACATGGATGTTTCGCCGCCATTACTAGGCTTCACTCAATGTTTAGGCGATATACCGTCCGTCTTTTTTTATACGTCCATGGTGGTGACATTACTTTTACATGATTTAACCGGAATCTTTAGAAATAGGTGTGCAAACATTCACCTCATTACTACATAAAAACTAACTGATAATAGCAATTTGTCTTGTGTGACCCATCCGAATCATTGGGTACAATATATTTAAATAAATGAATAAATAAATATTAGAAAACATCATATATACATTGTCACGATTCCAAGCTCGGAAATCGGACACAACGAAGGTACCTACCGCAAACACAGAGACCCGATTTGGTTATAAATAGTATAGAAAATAGATATAAGTGGGTGTACCTCAAGTTTCTGGACCTTGATGCGATTTTAGCGATTGGAAAAACTGATTCAATAAGAAATTATTAGTTAAGTAGGTAGGTATTTAGGTACGTGATATTTTATGACTAGGAGTAGGTACATAATATTAGGATAGGTATCCATTTGCACAGCTATTCTATTATTCATGTTCAATTGTAATAATAAACGCTCTTAGGTTGTAGCAATTTCATTTTAAAATAGGTAAAACAAACGTTGTTTACATTGACGCAGGGGGCTACGACAGGAGGAATCTGACCAATTCAATGTACTCTGTGAATCTGACTTATTCCATCAAAGCAGCCAATAGATATAACGTTTCGTTACACGGATTTTTTTAGCTGAGTAGGAAAAAATTGTTTTATTTGATAAATGACAGGATTTAAAATTGCTATCAATCATATTCTTCCATATAAATAAGAATAAAAACAGTTTCTAAAGTGGTTTATTGAAGGCATTTTTTTTTCGCTTTTTTGGTTTTATTTTCATTCTATCGATAAAAACGTTTCGTTCCAGTTTTTTTGTTAATGTTGGCCATTGTTCTTGGTTTGTAGACAGCACTACAGCAGGGATGCTATCAAAATAAGGCTTTTTAATTCGATGTTTTAATTCGATTTCATGATTCCGGTTTCGTTTGTAAAACAACGAAGCTTCAAAATTCATAATATAATTTTATATTTTTACACGTTTTTTTTTATTACTATACGTTACCGAGTCTTGGTGGGCCCACAAAAAATAGTCTCCTTTCGTTCCAATAAATGACATAGAAGAATAAGGAAAAACATGTTTCTTTTAAAATTGTAAGTAAGTAGAATAATTTTACGTTTCATGTTTCCCAAAGTCTTGAAATTAAATTTTTTTAAAGAATATAAAAAATATTTTTATGTGGCGGGGTTGGAATTTTCTTTTTTTAATAAATAAATTAAAGTATAAAGCATCTTATTTAATGCTATAAAATTTAATACCAAACGTTTTGAAATGTTCATTTTGAGTGTTTTTTGAAGTAAAAACTTCTTTAGCGGCGTTGGGTATAAAATCTTAAACTCGCGTCAGGACACGTGGCCTGATCGAAAAAGCGTAAGACGGATGTTTTTTTTTTAGCCCTTATATTCCATGCGTAAGACGGATACCATTCCAAAATATCAAACATGCTGAACGTTAATAATCAAGTTTTCACTTCTGAAGGCACTCCCGGAGTGCAACCCGTCTTTTTTTTATGTATAAGTCGGCAAACGAGCTTGCGCGTCACCATACGGAAAGCGATGATTGGCGCCGCACATGAACTGATGAACAACCACAGACTCTGGAGTATTATGGTTGCGTTGCCGGCCTTTGAGGGAGGAGTACGCTCTCTTCTTAAAGTATTATTTGTAAGCAAATATTCAGTAGGTTCTATAACAAAATTTAATTTATTACAGCGTTAGTTTCGTCTCCATTATCAGCTGTTTTGATCAGCCACAATTTTCATCGTATGATCAAATTAAAGCGTCTTATAAAATGACTGACCGGTTGGCTTGGTTTGTAGTGGCCCTGCCCTTCAAGCCAGAGGTTCGATTCCCACCCGGGGCAAATATTTGCGTGATGAACATAGATGTAGAGAATTTGTACGCTGAAGGGGCAGTGGGATGGCCCCACATTTGTCGCCGAACGGATAACCGTTGCCCGTTGGGGCAAATGCGTTGTAGCCAGGTGGAGCGACGATATACGCAGGGTTGCTGGTACTCAATGGCGGGGAAAAGCTGAAGATCGAGCTCTATGGCGACCTATGTCCAACAGTGGACGGAAAAAGGCTGAAGAGAGAGAGAGAACATAGATGTTTTCTCTGTGTCTGGGTGTTAATTATTATCTATATAAGTAAATACTTATATTTAAAATTATGTATGCAAGTTTATCAGCCATCTGGTTTCCATAACATAAGCGAAAGCTTAGTATGGGATCAGATCGTGCCGTGTGTGAAAATTGTCCTGAATATGTATTTATTATTTATAAATCATTCTAACTTCTTAAAAGCAGTAAATAAAATAAGGATTATTCTAATAATTATTTACTTACTTTAAACGACAGGATCGTTCGTCATCTCCGTTGCGACAGTCGACTTTACCGTCACACTTATACGCCAAGCCTAAACATCTACCGTCTAAGCATTGGAACTGATCTTCACTGAAAATGAAATATAATATATTAGCATAATATCAACTAGCTTTACGCCCGCAGCTTCACCCGCGTGTTCTAAGAAAAACCCTCATTGTTCCCGTTCCTGTAGGATTTCCGGGATAAAACCTATCCTATGTGTTAATCCAAGTTACACTCTATATGTGTGCTAAATTTCATTGTAATCGGTTCAGTTAATTTTTCAAATCGGACCAGCAGTTCCTGAGATAAGCGCGTTCAAACAAACAAACAAACTCTTCAGCTTTATAATATTACTAGCAATGCCCTGCGCTTTCACCCGCATAGATAGCGATATCGTGACAGTGAAAAGTCTACTTTAGGTCGGACTATAGGTTTAATTTTTAATCACATGAAAATCACCTTCACCCCGTCCCGCACTACGCCTGCTCATTATACCTACTATTTTCTGTAGATTGACACTTTTAAAAATTCGTTATATCTTTTGAATGGAATATCCAATCTTTTTTATTTAAAAAGTATTTTGCTGGTATTGAAACAGTCTATAATAAAACATCATTTAATGGGATAAGGATTAATATAATATGTGTATGGATAACATGGTTTGATTACTGTCGGCACTTCTATTTATGTACTTTGAAAACGTAAAAAAGTTGTAGTAGTAACATAACTACTGAAGATATGGTATCGCGGACTTTCTTGTAGATGTTGATCCATTCTATAATACCGTAGAACATTTTTTTGTTCTATCTTCAATAGATTCCGCAGCGCACGCGATGACAGCATTTTTATTAAGGAATTTTTTACACCTTGGGTTACATTATTGCATTTTTGGTAAGGATCTCTAATTTTTTGAAAATGCAATATAGCCTATGTTGCTCAGTGAAGATGCAGTTTTCTAATGGTGAAAGAATTTTTGTAATCGGTCCAGTAGTTTATGCGTGAAAACCATACATACATACATACATACTTACATAATAACAAACTTTTCCTCTTTATAATATTAGTATAGAAGTATAGATTAAGTACCTATAGCTTTTTTAAGTTACCTATTATATAAGATTTTATTGTAAATGCGAAAGTTTGTGAGGATGGATGGATGTTTGTTACTCTTTCACGCAAATACTACTGAACCGATTACAATGAGATTTGGTATGTAGGTAGCTGTAAACCCAGAATAAGACTTAGGCTATTTTTTATCCCGGAAATCCCACAGGAACCAGAAATATGCGGGTTTTTTCTTTGAAAACACGAAGCTGCGGGCGGAAATCTATGTACCTATTATGTAATAAGCAAATATTGAAAAGTCTCACCTGCAGGCATAATTCTGTCTCTTCGTTCGTGATAAGGCATCAATGTTGTTGTGTGGATCACTGAAAATAGTAGAAAAAATATAATATTTACTATTACATAAAATTACATGGTAACAAATAACTGCTGTTATATTTTTAAGCTGAAACTTCATGCGCGTTGAGAGTAAAATTTCAAGGTCGCGTCATGGCAATACCGTCGCGTCATGGAGTAAGGCGACGATTTTGGTATCTTTGAATCTTGACAAAGTTTCACTTCTGACACGTGTGCTCGGCACACACGCTCTTTTTTGTAAACTACGCAACGGATTATGATGCGGTTTTAATAGATAGAGTGATTCAAGTCAAGAGGAAGGTTTTAGTATAGGTATAATTTATTAGGTTTTAGACAAACCGGGCTAGTAAACTATATTCTTTATTATATTATAGTCGAGCCAATTCAATAGGCAACATTTGACGTCTATCAATTTTATTTTTATCTCCGAAGAGAGGTAACCTGCTTAAAAACATCGATCAAAGTGAATTAATCGATACGGACTTGAAACATTTGTCAATTGAACTCAATTTTAAAATTCATCAAGCGAATCCTTGTCCCAGTAATATACCTACTTTATTTCGTAAATTTAAGGAGCTAAATAAGACAAGTATCTTCATAATTTAAAAAAAAACAACGCATTTATTAATTTATGATGATTTTTATTCACAAGTAATCAATGCATTCGATTCTAGATGTCAGATTTCGATTTTTAGAGTAACGTCTCTGGTATTTAAAAAAAAAAAAAAGGTTTATTGAAACAAAATTGTAGCGAAGTCAGTTCTTTAAATCCGAAATTGTTTATTATGTTTAAGAATGGTTTATCCATAGATTACTTATCAGTAAAATCAAATCTTAAAATGACTTGTATAGGTCATTATTATTATAAATATGTAATCGTAATTGAAAAAAGTTAAGCAAATGTGCAGTTCTAACAAAACGAACTAATACATTATTCTATGTATGTTATCGTTACTAGGTTACGTTGTTGAATTTTGTTGAATTGTCAAATGTTGCCTATTAAAATGGCTCTACTATATAGTACCTATAGATTACATTATAATAGTATCAAAGTAATGTGTACTCATTTGTCGGAACATTGACCTGGATTCACGTTAGGATTATTCGCGTCTTCTTTATTTTTAGATGTGTATATTCGTCTGCTATGCGCTCGTATTTTTAGATATCCGTTCGCTTAGCGGCTTCTAGAAATAATTATTGCACAATGTGAACCATAACCAATTTCTAATGTCTTCTAAAAATCTGGAAAAATTTAACATTGATATGTCAAATGGTAAATTTAAAAATGGAATGTTACACATTGAGATATACATATTATGGAGACGACACCGCCTACATCACTTGTGTTCCGCTCAACATAAGCCATATGGCTTAACTGCACGCTCATTTTTTATTTGTTTTAAAGTGAAACGCATCAAATATGCCTTCGTGTACAGTGTTATGATATTGCACAAATAATACAAATAATACGGAAAAGTGACTAACATAACTTTTCATCGGTAAGTACCTAACTAGATAATCATTTTTAAAACTTAGAGCAAAAAAATGGCGCACAGATTGTGTTCGTGGTGTCTCCTCCATACGTAGTAATATTATCTCAATGATGTTACATCTTTTTTTAAACGTGTCTAAAGCCTGTCTTAAATATGACAAAAATGATGTTTATTTGTTTAATCTGGAATCTTTATAATAATTTTAAAATTTTAAAATATCATGTTATTCTATGTCGTCGTTACTAGGTTACGTTGTTGAATTTTGTTGAACTGTCAAATTTTGCCTATTAAAATGGCTCTACTATAAATTCGTTCATTTGTTCAATTATCGTTCGATGTAAATATCCTGTCTACAGAATAAACACACATCAACAAAGTCTAGGGATATTTGGTATTGCGTCAAATATCTCAAAATCTATGGAGAATTTTGTGATATTGTAAATCGAAGAATTATAGCTCATTTTAAGGTTTTTAAAAAAATTAAAACAAAAATCATTTTTTTTTTATAAATGTTAATTTTTCTCACCAAGGTGGAAACTTATATAATAATTCTTGTCAGAAAACTATTAAATGTTGACTAAAATTGGCCATTTTTTTTCCAAAAATTCATTAATTCATAATCAGTATTTTCAGCATTTAAGTACATTATTCGAAAATAAATCAATAAATCTGTATTGTACGTAGAACAACACTTATGCTTCATCATCGATAAATGAATCTTACGACCTGTGACTCGGGAGAATGACCCCGCGTTTCGAGACATCAATTGCCTGTTACATAACGTTTATATTTGCAAATAAACATATTATTGTATCATCACTACATCTCTACCAATAAAATTAGTGTCCGTTTGTAATCCATACTAATATTATAAATGCGAAAGTAACTCTGTCTGTCTGTCTGTTACTCAATCACGCCTAAACTACTGAACCAATTTGTATGAAATTTGGTATGGAGATATTTTGATACCCGAGAAAGGACATAGGCTACCTTTTATTGCGAAACATGTACCACGGGCGAAGCCGGGGCGGACCTCTAGTATCTAATATATACCTATAATATAGAATGAGACCAATTTTATAATAAACTAGCTTTCCGTCCGCGGCTTCGCCCACTTTGTCTAAAACATAATAAATTATATACTAAAACCTTCCTCTTGAATCACTCTATCTATTAAAAAAAACCGCATCAAAATCCGTTATGTAGTTTTAAAGATTTAAGCATACATAGGGACATAGGGACAGAGAAAGCGACTTTGTTTTATACTATGTAACTAGTGATTTAGTCTATTAAAAATGTATTTAAAATAGATTTGCTGGAAAAATCCTGGACAAGATTTTGAATTAATTATTAAAATATATTTTGTTAACACGTTCACTGCGGCATGTCCAGTATCGGGCCATCAGCGACTACACCACAGTGCGGCGCCCAAAATCGCAGTTTTTACCGTGGTGCGGCGAAGTTTTTTATATGTTAATCAATGACTAGAAAAGAGACAAATATATTTTTGTGATCACAGTTTGAAGTAGGACTCAATTTCGTTTAAAAATCGTATGGCAAAATATTGGACCAACGCATAGAAAAGAAACCGTTTCTTTTGTGTGCGGCATGTCAAATATTTTGCCATGGACAAGCACCTCATGCCGCACTGTACTGCGAGCGCGCCGCGTGTCAGTCTCGCATAGTGATGCACCAGGACCGAAGCACTTTTCTTTTGAGTTTTTTTAAATGACAATGATACCTTAAAGGCTTTAGTTTTTTTACTTTCTTTTATTTCGTAGCATAAATGCAAAAATGTGATGACAGTTGTGAAAATAATATAAAACATTAAAACAAAAGTTACTGAACAAATTAAAACAAAAGTTACTGAACAATTTCCTGATAGTACTCTATCAAGTACCTTGTTTTATATGTGTTTTTTTTTTGTATCGACGATCTCGTTATCTGTTAACAAACAGACTGAAATATACAAAATTGATTTATATCGATATCGATGTTTTATTTTACAGTGTTTCCCATCGCTATTACTGTAAACATGCCGTATCAACGCAGTGCGGGATGGCAAATAATTTTTCACAAAATCAGGGGTTTACATTTTCCCTCATATCTTTTAAACTATTCGGTCAAACTAAAAGCTATTCATGCGTATATACTAGACTATATATACTATTATCTGAAAAAAAATTTTTTGAAATATCTTGAAATTTCATGAAATTATTAACCTTCAAAGTCAGAAGGTGCGATGTGATAAAAATGGCTCATGACGCACAGTGGTGAACTTGCCGATGTGAAGTATGGAAGACATGCCGCAACAACGGTAAGTTTGGCATTTTAGGTGCCGCAGTGAACGTGTTAATGAATGCAGTTTATCAAGATAATAAAAAAAATATAACATATTAAAATAGTAATTTTTACAAATTATGTCTCTCTATCTGTTTGTTTGTTCCGGCTAATCTCTTGAACGGCTGGACCAATTTTGGCGGAACTTTCACTGACAGATAGGCGATGTTATAAGGAATAGCGGACGGTCAGATGTCAGACAGCACGATGTAAGTATGAAATAAAAGTTTATTTTTCCCAACGCAATAATTTTTGCTCATTCATTCTTTGTTAAATGCGTTTCTCTATTCAAATTACTGTTAGTGTTAGTCTGGAAGAGATCGCTGCCTAGCGACAAGGCCGCCATTTGTACATACTTGCATCTGTTTGTATTTTTCTGTGTTTTATGTGAATCTTGTGTGTGCCATAAATTATTATCTATCTATCTATCTATGTAGCGATTATACTTCTAATGCTCTATGACTAAATAAGTATTTTACTATGTACATAACTATTTGTAATCTTTTTAGAGCCGATTTTTCAATCCTTGGATAAAACTTACCCGTCTAATAAAGTATTACACGATAATATTAAAATGTCACGTAAACTGTCAAATACAGGCAATTAGAATACGTTTTTAAAATGGTAGTTTTATACATTATTCGACGAACAAGTTTTAACCACTAACCAAGCATTGAAAAATCGGCCCTAAAGAATAAGGTACAAAAGAATGAAATTATAATGACGTCACGAATAAAGAACGATGGTCTATGGAACTAATATATTTATTCAAGAAGCTTATATCTAATACACTGGAGATTGCACTATGAACATTAAGTATTAACTTGTAACAAGAAAATATGACGTTGAATGACGCCTGTATGTTTTTTTATCCCTATCACACCTAACGTGGCAAGTTGATGGTCGTTAACATACGATGTGGGCAATGACTAGGTACGTATAAATAATATATTGTCACATTAACTTCTGCACTCTCACATTTTTAGGGTTCCGTATCGAAAAGGTAAAACGGGACCCTGTTACTGAGGTTACGTCGTCTGTCTGTCAGTCTGTCTCTAGGCTGTATCTCATAACAAAAATAACTGCGTTAAAAACAACCGACTTCATAAACAGAAAAGTAAAAAATAAAAAAGATTTGATATTATTAATTACTACATATTATTTAGATGTGCTATTTACTAAAAAGGTTTGATGTCGGTGCACGGGCTTAATACTAGTGTTTGGCACCGACTTCAAACCTATTTAATAAATAGCACATCTAAATAATATGTAGTAATTAATAATATCAAATCTTTTTTATTTTTTACTTTTCTGTTTATGAAGTCGGTTGTTTTTAACGCAGTTATTTTTATTTAATACTTTTTAGTGTATTTATCAACACGAATCAAACGAGCCCAATCTCGATATAATTGAGTCAATATATTACTGAGTTCCTAAGGCCACCTTCCGATTCCATCATCAAATCAGCTCTATGTCTATGATAATGTTTCATCGCTATCCAATTTACATAAGTATACAAAATTTCAGCTCAATCGGTTACCGGGAAGTGAATCAAAGTTACTTGCTACATTTCAATGAAGTCATCGAGTACAGACAAAAATGCTCATAAAATAAAAACTACTGGGTTTATCCGAATAAAATTTTTATGGGACCAATTCGACACCATCCCGCATCGAACAAAAAAAGAATCACGTAAATCGGTTAAGAAACCTAGGAGTAATCGGTGTACATACATCCAAAAAAAAAAAAAAATTATACCGGCCGAATTGATAACCTCCTCGTTTTTTTGGAAGTCGGTTAAAAACCGTGATAGCTAGAAATTTTCATAAATGATTTGTTTCCGTTGCCGCTATAACAACAATAAAAAAAATTAAGGATCCCCCATTGTACGGAACCCTTCGTGCGCGAGTCCGACTCGCACTTGGCCGGTTTTTTTTTTACAAATAAGTTAGTGTAGAAATAAAAAAATCATATTTACCTGTACCAAGACTGGTGTAACAACCCGGCACTGGCTGTATGTATGACAGTCGAAACAACTGAAAACAGAAATATATTATTAAAATGTATTTTTCCATATTAGTTTAGGTAGGTACATATAATAATTGTGCTCTTCTTACGTCGAAGGAAATCCCCATGAGGATACCATAATTACTCCGTTACGCGTTGCGATGTAAAACACAGATGAACACACATAATACTACCGTTAGTTATATTGTATTGTCTTAACAAAGGGATGAAAAATCCTCTCCAGATATATTAAAATTGCATCTTTACTCGAAAACTTTCTATCTCTACATCAGGTGGCCCACCTGCTTCTTTGCTTGCTCTGACATAAAAAAAACTTAAGGATTTCAAATAGTTACAATTAAAATATGATTAATAAAGTCATACTATAATGAACTCGGGTTTTATTTTGTTCCCATCACTACATAGTATAAAACAAAGTCACGTTCCCTATGCCTTTGTATGCTTTATCTTTAAAACTAAACAACGGATTTTGATGCGGTTTGTTTAATAGATAGATAGTGATTCATGAGAAAGGTTTTACTATATTATTTGTTAGGTTTGAGACAAAGCAGGCGAAGCCGCGAGCAGAAGCTAGTAAATTATATAAGTGAAGTATTAGCGCGATATTTCAGTGGTTTTCCCGGTTCCTTCTAGTAACATCAAAGTTATTTATAACATTTTTCTTTGTTACTGCACTCGTAAAATCATTACGTCATGAATCATGATCTGCCTATATTTGTTCCCACTGCAGGGACACTGACCTCCTATGAGGTTTGAAGTTCACCACGATTTTAACCGATTTCAAAGGAGGATTAATTCAACTCTATTTTCTTTGATAAATGGACTATCTAACAGTGAGACATTTTTTAAATGACCTCATGTTTTAAATGAGTTCATGAGTTTAGCGCATTCTAATATTAGTATAAAAATAAGTGTAATATTATATTTTTAGACGACTACTTAGGCTGAGTCGCACCTTGTTAATTTTAAAACAATAAATGTTAAAATAACGGTTAGGGAAAATATGAGTTGCATCATTCGTCAATTTTCTAGAAGACTTCATAATTTTAGCACTAACTATAAACCGCTCTTGTTTCACCGGTAAGGTATTGTTATCGTTAAATTACTATCAGAAACGTCAAATACAAAATGAGATATTATTTGACTTGAGACTTTGATAACTTTAACCACAGACTCTTTAACTATAGTAAAATTACGCTGGTTTGAACGCACTAATTTCAGGAACTACTGGTCCGATTTGCAAAATTCTTCAGGTGTTAGATAGCCCGTTTATCGAGGAAGGCTATAAGGCTATACCCAACAGGGGCGGAGCACTGCGGGTAAAACCGCGGAGCTCAGCTCGTCTAAGGGGCCCTGCTCCGAAATGTATGTTTCTAAATCATGGTTTTTGGATAGAAATCATCATATTTAAAATCCTAAAAAAATATATAGCACAGATAAACGTTTGATCTAGTGACTTTTTTGGATAAAAACACAATATTAAACATTTGACTCGATCAAAAAAAAATCAGAAGTAACATCGATTTTAAAAGCATAATCAGTTTTATGAGAATTAGGGGAACGCTATGTTTATGAAAATTTGACATTTCATTTACTAATCAGGTTTTACAGGGAAGTTTTTGGATAGATTTTTAATTTAGCCCTTATTTTTTTCTATATAAAATATAATACGTAAAATGCGACTCGCGCGCACCACGTCAGTGCAGCCAGAGTCCAGCCGGACGTTATCGAGGGAGGACCTGTGCTAGTTTTGCTCCCGACCACGTTGCAGTCGCCGTTCGCGTATTAGAACCGAGCGGCGAGTAAAACGGCGAGCATGTCACGGTATAAATAAATCAGTAGTTTGATTTTGTTAGTTATCCTAGGATTATTGTTGTAAATATAAATTAACTTCTTATTCTATACTATTAAACGAACAATATTTGCATATTAATATATTTGTTTGTAAATACAGTGTGGAAATTTTCGATGGGCCCTGGGTGAAAGTACTAGAAATACTGGAGATAGCAAATTTCCTTTATTTTTAAAAAGAAATAGAACTGCATTCAAAGATTTTCAAAAATTTAGAATACACTAACTTACTTATTACATACTTATATTCAATTATTATTTTGCCTTTTTTATTTGTTTTACTTTAAATTATTATTACCAATATTTTCAGAAGAAAATAAATTAATGTATCCAGAACGAGAGTTTCATTTTAAACTTTAAATGTATGTATAAAATAGACCAAAAAATTTTTACGAGAAATTAACAATAAATTATCTTTTATATTGTTTCTATCGATTTGAATAATAAAATAAAATTTGAAAAAGGAATGTTTCTTTTCAGAAAAATTTGCTATCCCTAGTATTTCAAGTACTTTCCATTCAGGGCACATCGAAAATTTCCACACTGTATATATACAAACAAATATACAGGGTGTCCCAAAAAGTAGTGATGAACGGAAGCTGGGAGGTAGAGGACCAAGAGGGCTATCCGAATCACCCCCATGTGTGTTATGCGATTTTTCGTATTTTCGGAGTTATTACATTTTTTTCAATTTTTCATCTATCGCCGAGTACGATGAGATTTTTATTTATGGTGACGTGAATTATTGCGCTAGATGCTTGTTTTTTTTTGTGTGCTAAGCTGAAAGATAGGCCAATTCAGTATGGTAACATTTACTATCGTTAGATCTTCGAATGGAATAAAAAAAAGAATTAAATGCCAAGAAAGATAAAATTACCCAGTATGTTCATAACTTCAAGGGCCCATAAAAAAATAAAATCACATAAAAAAGGTTTTCCATTTGGCTTTTAAAAACTTGCTCTATCGATCAGGTAGCCACCATAAAAATTTCATTTTATTATTCTGAAGGCTTCAATCGAAAAATTGAAATCTAAATGTGGTAAGTGCAAAATTTTTATTAACATGATGATCATTAAAACCAATAAATAGGTGTTTAATTACCAGAATTTTTTTAAATAGCCCCGCTGTTGCTCAGTGCAAGTGCGACATCACCGTAAAAAGTTGTCTTTTAATTGTCTGAATGCTTTTTTATCATTTTTAATGGTTTCTTCTGCTACTATGAATTTCCGGGTTATTTTGTCCAAATTGGGGCATTCTCTCAAGTAGCCGAGGTCTTTTTAGTATCCCCATTGAAAAAAAATCAATGGGGTTTATTCGAGGGACCGTGGAGGCCAGGCTTTAAAGCAGGCGTCACCGGCGCATGCGCAGGCTGCAACGACCAATCCATCTTTCAGGGTATTTTTGCCCTTTAGCCTGGCCTCCACGGTCTCCGGACATAAACCCTATTGAATTTTTTCCGTGGGGATACTACAAAGACGAGAGACTGCCACAATTTGGACGAAATAACCCGGAAATTCATAGTAGCAGAAGAAACCATTAAAAATGATAAAAGAGCATTCAGACATTAAAAAGACAACTTTTTACGGTGATGTCGCACTTGCATTGAGCAACAGCGGGGCTATTTAAAAAAAATTCATTTTTAAACACCTATTTATTGGTTTTAATAATCATCATGTTAATAAAAATTTTGCACTTACCACATTTAGATTTCAATTTTTCGATTGAAGCCTTCAGAATAATAAAATGAAATTTTTAGGGTAGCTACCTGATCGATAGAGCAAGTTTTTAAAAGCCAAATGGAAAACCTTTTTTATGTGATTTTATTTTTTTATGGGCCCTTGAAGTTATGAACATACTGGGTAATTTTATCTTTCATAGCATTTAATTCTTTTTTTTATTCCATTCGAAGATCTAACGATAGTAAATGTTACCATACTGAATTGGCCTATCTTTCAGCTTAGCACACAAAAAAAAAACAAGCATCTAGCGCAATAATTCACGTCACCATAAATAAAAATCTCATCGTACTCGGCGATAGATGAAAAATTGAAAAAAAATGTAATAACTCCGAAAATACGAAAAATCGCATAACACACATGGGGGTGATTCGGATAGCCCTCTAAGTCCTCTACCTCCCAGCTTCAGTATATCACTACTTTTTGGGACACCCTGTATAAATATGCAAATATTGCTCGTTTAATGGTATAGGATAAGTAGTAAATTTATATATCAACAACATTCCTACGATAGCAAATAAAATCGAACTACTGATTTATTTATACTGTGGCATAATCACCCGCCTTCATAGGTCACCGGAGTTCATGCCGCGCCGGCTCCTGCGCAACGCGGGCGCGAGCCATCTCAGTGCCTAAAATGCCTAAACTTTCAGTACAAAGGGCTCAACTAGCTTTCCACCCGCAGCTTCGCCCGCGCAGTCAAAGAAAAACCCGCATAGTTCCGGTTCCCGTGGGATTTCCTGGATAAAACCTATCCTATTTCCCGGGGTAAAAAGTAGCCTATGTCCTTTCTCGGGTATCAAAATATCTCTATACCAAATTTCATGCAAATTGGTTCAGTAGTTAAGGCGTGATTGAGTAACAGACAGACAGTCAGAGTTACTTTCGCATTTATAATATTAGTATGGATATGGTGCAATCAAGCCTTAATAATACAAAGCCACAAATGTGGATAATTAAAAGACAACGTATTATATCAATCGACTGTGTCAACATACTCTGAGGCTTCAATATACCTACACTTTAATTATTTTCGAGAGATGAAGATTTGGCTCTTAGCCAAAAATGTAATTTATTAACGCTTAACAGTTCATGAATAACGGAAAACAATGATAATTTTGTTAACTAGCCAGGGCATTTATTTAATTAATTGCCTGGCGCTTTTCAAGAGCTGATTGCACATGGCACCCCACGCTTTTTTCACAATTTTATACTTTGTATTGGTTAATGTTTGTTTCCTAGATTAAGAATTATTTTTTACAGTCCGGGATACATCGCCCATTTTTGCAAGTGATTACTATCAAGCTAATTTTTCGTGAGTAGCTTTATTTTGATGAGATGCCCAATTATTTCATGGACGAAACTCTCGATTGTGGTAGCTTACAGAGGTAACAAGGATAAAAATTTTTGATTTGACGGTTCTCAAATATTTAATACGCAATTTGATCAAACCATAGATTTTGTAGGACAAATATTTTTTCGAATAATTTAGATAATTATCTTGAGATTGAACAAAAAAAAACATTCAGTTAGTAATTAATATTTGAGAACCATCAAATCAAAATATTTTATCCTTGTTTCCTCTGGTAGCTACCACAATCGAGAGTTTCATCTCATCAAAATAAAGCTACTCACGAAAAATTAGCTTGATAGTAATCACTTGCAAAAATGGGCGATGGATCCCGGACTATTACTTTTTAGTTTCTCTTGTATCTATCTTGAAAGCGTGTGTTTTTTATAGTTTTTCAAACTATATTTATTCGCTGTGAATTTTAATTTTTATTAATAGATAGGTAAGGTTTAGATTTAAAGGTTTAGAAATAAAGGTTTATTTTATAACACCTATAGAGAAAAATATAATTACTTAATGATCTAAGTACAATACTAAAGTTTAAACAAAGGATAATGGAGAAGTACTTTATTTAAACCAACTCCTAAAGGTTAGGAGTAACAATTTTTGTCGTAGATTTATTTCCACAGATGAAACCGCGGGATACATGTAATATTACCTATATTATAAATTTTAATTGGCACTAATTTAAAGCTAAATGATGATATCATTACTTAAGTTTGTTATTTAACAAGGAAAACGCTAGGAATTATTATAAATAATCCTATTTTAATTATACTGATAACTGATAAGTCACCAGTAAACAATGTTTTGACGAAACTGTAGATACTATTTATAGCCAACGGCGATATTCCAATCTTAATATATATAAATCTCGTGTCACAATGTTTGTCCTCAATGGACTCCTAAACCACTTAACCGATTATAATAAAATTCGCACACCATATGCAGTTCGATCCAACTTGAGAGATAGGATAGGTTTTATCCCAGAAATCCCACGGGAAAGGGAACTATGCGGGGTTTTCTCTGAAAACGCGGGCGAAGCCGCCGACGGAAAGCTAGTTAAATATATATTACTAGATTTCCGCGTTTTTACAAAAAAACCGTACCTTTCCTGTTGGATTTCCGCGATAAAAATTAGCCCATGTCTTATTCTGGGTCTTCAGCTACCTACATACCAAATATCATTGTAATCGGTAGTATTGGTAAAGAGTAACAAACATCCATCCTCACAAACTTTAAAGCTTTTCTGTTTAGCCAAAGCAAATAGTATAAACTAGCTGCGCTCCACGGTTTCACCCGCGTGGCTCCACTCCTGTTGGTCTTAGCGTGATGATATAATATAACCTATGACCTTCCTCGATGAATGTGCTATCTAACACTGAAAGAATTTTTCAAATCGGACCAGTAGTTCCTGAGATTAGCGCGTTCAAACAAACAAACTCTTCGGCTTTATAATATTAGCATAGATTATATATATATAAATATATACATTTTTATATAACTATATTCTACGCAGTAAATTATCAACATTTAAAATTTAAATAATAACCATTGTGTAGTCAATATGTTTCTTAGTGATTAATATTTTATTTCCCTAAGCTCGTCAATCAACTATTTATTCACGCTCGTTAAAGCTTTATTTTGTGAGGTCAACAGGAAAAAACATAATATTTAGGCACCAAACATAGATAGAAATATAATTTACATAGCGTTGACAATACCACAGACTAATAATAATATACTACGTATACAACAAAACATAGTTTATTTTTAAATCTATATATATAAAAATGAAACCCGTTTTCCTTGGTCACGGCATCACGCGTGAACGGGTGGACCGAATTCGATAATTATTTTTCGAATGTTTTATAATATAGATTTACTAAAACCTTCGTCGAGCATAACTCGATCATTTGAAAAAAATTGAAACAAAATCCCTTGCGTAATTTTAAAGATTTAAGCATACGGCGGGAAAGGCCCTGTTTTATACTATGTAGTGATTTTTCAATTGTATCTAGTAAATGGAAGCATTTTCCTATTTATTTAAACGCAGATGACGCACAAGTCTCATTAGAATTAGATATTAGATAATATATATAATAATAATAATTAGCTTTGCTTACCCAAACAGATAAAGAATTGAGAAGATATCATATCGATAGATTTTAGAACTATATAGTATAAATTATTTTAATAAACACAAACACTTATACCGACGACATTTATTGTGTGATCTTTATTTTATGGTCTTTAAACTTTTCTCGACGATGTTCTGGCGTGTATTTAATTTAGCAGAGCGCGGTACATGCTCAGAACGACGCTGAGCGAACACTGCACATCACCACCACATCACAGAGCAAGTAATATAGTGCACATAGTTGTCTGTTTTATTATGAATTGTTCATGCTAGTATAAATTCAACACATGTGTATGTGTGTGTTAGTATATTGCATTGATATACGCATGTGTGACGATCGCTCAAAACGCTACAATTCTTGCATGTGCGAAGATTTTCCGACTCTTGAACACAACCAAATACTCGCGCATCGTATGAACATAAAGGTGAATTACCTATGTGTGTTTTGGTTATTTTTTTACATGTGTGCTTAAAAATTGTTACATGTGTGAATATTGTTCTTGTAAAGTAATATACGCATGTGTGCTGATTTCCTGGTTTTTAAGCAAAACCAAAAATGTTTTTTACGGTGTATTTAAATCAAAATAACATAGAGCTAAAGCTAGAGCGAGAGCATTCTTACGTGATGGTTTAGTGTAAACAAAAACTCGTACCTATTCAGTCTTTTTCAGTATTAGATCATTGCATAGAACGCACTAAGAACAACGAAAGAACGCTCTACGCGTGTTTACCCTTAATGGTTAGGGAGCCAGGTGCAAATTGGGTTCATTATTTCCTCTCAAGAGATAATTCGTCAGAAGCATCAGAGTATAGTATTATAAAGCCTCGTGAACGTCAGCTGGCGCTCGGTTGGGGGGGTGAGCGGTTGTAGCCTCCCACGTACATAGGAAAAAAAATACATTCATTCATTCATTTCCTCTCAGCTAAAAATTTGTCAATTTGTAGCTAACCCAATATCTCAACGAAAAAAAATAGTCAGCTGGTTACAACATGGTGTATTATACGTCAGCTGGTGTCTCGAACATGAAAGTTAAATTTAAGGAAAAATTTATTTTCCGTTATTTCCTCTCAAACAAAAATGTACCTGATGATAGCTTATATGTAACTGTGGATAAATATATATGTCAGCTGGCTGTATCTTGGTGGAAAAACCGTCAGCTGATACGGGAGGCTACAACCGCTCTTCCCCCCAACCGAGCTCCAGCTGACGTTCACGAGGCTTCATAATACTATACTTTGATGCATTTTACTAATTACCGCTTGAGAGGAACTTGGTCATAAAATCTGTTCCTGGCTCCCGTACTATAAATAATTTGACATAAACTCGAACTCAAACATTTATTTATTCAATTGGACTTCTTCTAGAAGCACTTTTGAACCGTCTTTACATATTTTAACATTTACCACCGATTCGGAAAGCAGTATCTACGGAGAAGAACCGGCAAGAAACTCCATATTTGCTCTTTTAAATCATGTCAGTTTTACAATTTAATTTTACAATATACATATTATGTACGTAACATCATCTACTTACAAAAATAAGTCGGGTTTTCCTTCCTGACACTATGCCTAACTCCAGAACGCACGAAACGATTTCCACATTTTTGCATTCGTTGGAAAGGTCTCGGGCTCCGTGAGGTTTATAGCAAAGAAAAGGTGTCTCTGGTGGCGAAACGGAGTTCGCCGGGTTTGCTAGATACATACAAAACTCAATATGCATGTGTGCTTTGAAATTTGTGCATGTGTGAATACAATTCGCAAATCAGATTACCTGACTCAGGAGCAAAACCAAAAATAGAGTAACAAATACACCGTTACACGCGCATTGTATATAAATGTCGCCGTCGTCTGGTTGAATCTGCTATTTGATTGAATGACTAGCGCGTTCATTAAATGACGACAGAATTTACTTTTCCCAACGCGAACGTCCACTGGTTGCGGGCCGACGGAGCCGCGGGGCTTATATTTCAGTGTAATTTAAAAAAGAGCGTGTTTTTCAACTTGCCTTTTGCCTTGATTATTTTTCTATACTTAAAAAATTTCTCGTTTATAAAGCATTTGAATGAAATAAAACTAAATATCAGTTTTAGGTCTATAAAATAATGAAGTAAGTTCAATATGATGGAAAATTTAATCCTGTTTTCAACAAATTTTCAACCGTTCGCGTTCTCAAAAACAAAGGACTTTTCAATTTATCTGTGCATGTTGATAACATCACCACTGGTCGAACGGTGAAGGAAAACATCGTGAGGAAACCGATATGTCGAATAATCAAAAGTTCGATGACATCCACCAACCCGCACTTGGCCAGCGTGGTGGTCGGTGGATTATGACACTACTACACTTAGAGGCTCGTGTCCCAGAAGTGGGAATGTACTATATGAGCTGATGATGATGATGATGCATACCTATAGTCAGTTTGTAGAATAAAATGGAAAATTTTACAGAAATTATTATGTAGACTGGTTTCAAAATAACGACTCAGAGTCAGTAGGGAATACAGACATTAGGTGTCGCTGAAAATATTAGGTGTCGCTGAAAATATTAGGTGTCGCTGAAAATCAGCTCTGCAATGAAAGCCTATGCTTTTCAGTTTTCATTGTAAAATGCTGAGCGGCAATCCTTTTAGCATGTAGGTTGTTAGATTAAGTAGATTGTAAGTTCATAAATTGTTAATTTTAATACTGCCTACCTGCTAATAAAGCGTGTATTATTATTTATTATTACTACCTATTGATATAAAACTGTGCCAAAAATTTGATGAATAATAAAGTTTCATTCATGTTTCGAACTGTCTGATTAATAATATGTAGTAACTAGCTTCCGCCCACGACTTTGTACGTGCATCCCCGTTTTTCCCCGTTCCCGCAAGAATTTCGGGAAATCCTTTCTTAGCGGATGCTTACGTCCTAACATCTACCTAGTACCTGCATGCCAAATTTCAGCCCGATACTTCCAGTGGTTTGGGCTGTGCGTTGATAGATCACTATATCAGTCACCTTTGAGATTTATACAGGTACTAGCGGTCCGCCCCGGCTTCGCCCGTGGTACATGTTTACGTTTTCTCTACATAAGAACCATCCTCGTACTTCAAGGAATATAATAAAAAAAGAATTATCGAAATCGGTTCAGCCGTTCTCGAGTTATGCGCTTACCAACACATTTTGCGATTCATTTTTATATATAAGAACAGGTATATAGATTTGAGGATTTTACGCAGTAGGTACAAACATACAATGTAGAAATTTTTGATGGGCCCTGGAGGGTAAGTACTCGAAATACTGGAGATAGCAAATGTTGCTGCAAGGAAACATTCCTTTATTTTTAAAAAGAAATACATAACTATAATGTTTCCTTTCAGCTACTTTCAAATATTTTCGAAAATTCACTTGCTTCGGGAATCGAACTGACAAAAAAACTTTAAAAGGGAATTTTTTTATTGTTATTTATTCATTCTTCAATAATCGATAATTTCCACACTGTATAATCACAGTAACATCCAATTAAGAAAATGATTGACTCTGATTTCGCAATATTTTGTGACGTCATGTGATGCAAAATAATTAAGAATTTAAATTTTAAAATTATAAACGACTAGCAATCCGCCCCGGCTTCGCTCGTGTTACATATTTCGCAATAAAAGGTAGCCTATGTTCTTTCTCAGGGTCTAAAGATTATCTGTGCCAAATTTCATCAAAATCGGTCCAGTAGTTTATGCGTGAAAACCATACATACATACATACTATTACATACACACATACATATAAACCTTTCCTCTTAATAATATTAGTATAGATTAGAACCTTTGTTTTATTTGTAAAAAATATTTAACCGTTATTTTTAGGGTTCTGAACCTCAAAAGGTAAAAACGGAACTCTTATAGGATCCAGAAATTTCGAAATTCGCAAGAGAATCAAAACCTAAATGGTACTCTTGTAATTTGGTAAAAAAAATCACCATTTTATAGCACAGATATCTATGCATATAATATTTCCGTACATGATTTTTATAGTGTAGTATGGTACCTAGAAAAAGAGATACGGTACATTGATTGTAGTTAAAACAGTTGAAAAAATGGTTAAACATGTTTTGTAATCCTAAAAACAACCAAAAATCTTCAATATAAACACCATCGAGATATATGTATAGTACATATATCTCGATGATAAACACGCATTCAATACGCCGGTTTGAATGAAGATCTTTTAGTGATACGATTTATATTTATAACTTGTTAGGCGTCGAGTCTTGCGCCAAGATGAATGTTCTCATTCTAAACAAAATTAATACACAATTCAGATGCAGTTGATTTCTGTTAATTGTTTGTTATTGATTCAAGATATTTATAAGAATACTAGCGGTCCACCCCAGCTTCGCCCGTGGTAGGTACCTACATGTTTAAACTATCCTATCTCTCAAGTTGGATCGAACTGCACATGGTGTGCGAATTTTATTATAATCGGTTAAGTGGTTTAGGAGTCCATTGAGGACAAACATTGTGACACGAGATTTATATATTATACTAGCGGTCCGCCCCGGCTTCGCCCGTGGTACATATGAAAAATAGATGTTGGCCGATTCTCAGACTTACCCGATATGCACAGAAAATTTCATGAGAATCGGTCCACCCGTTTCGGAGGAGTATGCAGACTAACATTGTGACACGAGAATTTTATATATAAGATTAAGATTTTGCATGTATTTATATCGAGATTAATACGAAAGATATTATATACTTTAATTTCAAAATCATTGCTCTAGCTTTAATTGTTTTTTTAAGTCTCATAGTCTTTCTGCAAAAAATCGTTCTGAGTCTGAAAAATATGAGCAATTATAGTTCAATGCTGTTCTGAGAAAGATTTTTTTTTTGCTAACAAAAATTCTTATAAGTTGTTATAATGTGTGTGACTTATATGCTTTGTCTTTTAATCCTACTAATACAGTAATACCGATATTATAATCAAGAAAGTTCGTTACTAATTACAATGTAGGTATCTATATCTATCTATACTAATATTATAAAGCTGAAGAGTTTGTTTGTTTGTTTGTTTGAACGCGCTAATCTCGGGAACTACTGGTCCGATTTGAAAAATTCTTTCGGTGTTAAATAGCCCATTTATTGAGGAAGGTTATAGGCTATATATCATCACGCTACGACCAACAGGAGTGGAGCCACGGGGGTGAAACCGCGTGGAGCAGCTAGTATAGTATATACCTGATTTCTTTTTACAACGCGGACGAAACCGCGAGCAGAAAGCTAGTGTGGTAATAAATAAAACTAAACATTATTAGAAAAATAATTTATTTCTCATCTCAAAAACGCTTTAATAAAATGTTCATGTTTTATGACTTGTGTGAAAGTCACATAAGTGTGAGCGTTACAGAGATTGTCGTCAGTTGGTGCTGTGGAAACAATGCCTCTTAGGAAATATCTCTCTACCCCCATTTCTCTATCGGGGAAAGCTAAACCACCCCCACTATCCCCTTTGCATAGTGTTGTACCTGAAAAACAAATAAATTTATTTAAAAAAAAAAATGTTTTTAAATAAAACAAGAGCGTGTGTGACACGTGTCAGAAGTGATCTTTGGTATCAAAGATATCAAAATCGTCGCCTTACTCCATGACGTGACGGTATTGCCACGACGTGACCTCGAAATTTTACTCTCAACGTACCTAAAGATGTTTCACTTCTAAAATCATGTGTTTTGAACATGAACAACTAGACTCACAGTCAATTTAAATGTCCGTAGCGTAACTCTGCCTATACGTTTATAAGGCAGAGTCTTCTAGAGACCGATGCAGATACAATCAACTTTGAACTACGATTAAAGAAGGTGCTAATTTGAATGAATAATTTATACAGCGGACATTTTTTTGACGATATGACGATTATGTATGAACCTACGGCAATGTCCAAAACGTAGAAGAGTATGCTACGTGCAGAGAAATTACTATAAAAAATTTAACGCAAAAACTTCAATAGTACTTTAAGGGAAATACATTCAAATAACATAATATATCACAAATAGAAAACTCATATAAACAATCTAAATATACGATTTTTATATAATGATAGTTATAATTAAACAAAAAAAAATATAACAATTGCAATTTATATTATATTAAATTAAAATAGACTTAAATTATTAAATGTTTCTTACCATTAAGATATCCAGCGCAGAATTTGTCGCTATTAATATATTCCCTGAAGCTCAGCGGAGAGTTGGCTATACAAGTGTTAATATCCACGAAGGGAAAGTTCACTACTTGTAGTGTGGGAGACGCCAGACCGTTCTCATCGGTCAGACCCCAGCCGGCCACCTGGGAGACGGTACATATTGAATAGTGAGAAAGTAAGCCTATAAAATATTTGTTATTTAACAAATTGACGCCAGACCGTTCTCACCGGTCAGACCCCAGCCGGCCACCTGGGAGACGGTACATATTGAATAGTGAGAAAGTAAGCCTATAAAATATTTGTTATTTAACAAATTGACGCCAGACCGTTCTCACCGGTCAGACCCCAGCCGGCCACCTGGGAGACGGTACATATTGAATAGTGAGAAAGTAAGCCTATAAAATATTTGTTATTTAACAAATTGACGCCAGACCGTTCTCACCGGTCAGACCCCAGCCGGCCACCTGGGAGACGGTACATATTGAATAGTGAGAAAGTAAGCCTATAAAATATTTGTTATTTAACAAATTGACGCCAGACCGTTCTCACCGGTCAGACCCCAGCCGGCCACCTGGGAGACGGTACATATTGAATAGTGAGAAAGTAAGCCTATAAAATATTTGTTATTTAACAAATTGACGCCAGACCGTTCTCACCGGTCAGACCCCAGCCGGCCACCCGTGAGACGGTATAAATTGAATAGTGAGAAAGTAAGCCTATAAAATATTTGTTATTTAACAAATTGACGCCAGACCGTTCTCACCGGTCAGACCCCAGCCGGCCACCTGGGAGACGGTACATATTGAATAGTGAGAAAGTAAGCCTATAAAATATTTGTTATTTAACAAATTGACGCCAGACCGTTCTCATCGGTCAGACCCCAGCCGGCCACCTGGGAGACGGTACATATTGAATAGTGAGAAAGTAAGCCTATAAAATATTTGTTATTTAACAAATTGACGCCAGACCGTTCTCATCGGTCAGACCCCAGCCGGCCACCTGGGAGACGGTACATATTGAATAGTGAGAAAGTAAGCCTATAAAATATTTGTTATTTAACAAATTGACGCCAGACCGTTCTCATCGGTCAGACCCCAGCCGGCCACCTGGGAGACGGTACATATTGAATAGTGAGAAAGTAAGCCTATAAAATATTTGTTATTTAACAAATTGACGCCAGACCGTTCTCATCGGTCAGACCCCAGCCGGCCACCTGGGAGACGGTACATATTGAATAGTGAGAAAGTAAGCCTATAAAATATTTGTTATTTAACAAATTGACGCCAGACCGTTCTCACCGGTCAGACCCCAGCCGGCCACCTGGGAGACGGTACATATTGAATAGTGAGAAAGTAAGCCTATAAAATATTTGTTATTTAACAAATTGACGCCAGACCGTTCTCACCGGTCAGACCCCAGCCGGCCACCTGGGAGACGGTATAAATTTAATAATATATTTCTTCTTTTATTAAGCTATTGCATAGCTTCTATCGCGGGCCTTGAGCGCGGGGACCGAATCGAGAAATTCCGTAACGAAAAAACCTCACGCTCCCCACTCCGACGGGCTCGGAGGTGTGGCTTGAAGGCATAGCATGCAATAGCTTTACCGCGGCAGTCCCCGAGTGCCACACGTCTTTTTTTTATAAATAAAAATGATTATTATTAAGCGGATAACTGGTTGGAACAATTGGGCTAATTTATTTTATGTATGTTCGTTAAGGTTCACCGAAGGTTCATTAATAATAAAATTTTGAAAAAACAACAAAGTTATAACGATTTGCCTTTAACATATACAGTAATATACAATTATTAAAAAAGGACACCAGACCGTTCACACCTGTCTGACCGCAGCCGGCTATCTGGGAGACGGTACATGATGGTAAGAAAATAAGTCGAGAAATGAAGTCCCGTGTCATTATGTATACATCTGTTTCACTGATCGATTTTCTTTAGGTACAAGTAGATTATCAGCCTTCTGTGTCCTCCCAGACCGAGACATTAAATATTATATTGAATAAATAAAAAAATAAGCGGATAAATTAGCTGTTGTTTCTGATTGAAGTCTAGTTGAATGAAAAAAATGGTTATGAATTTAATTATTTTTCTTACCTTCCCCATCTTTCCAACCGTCAGCTGCGTTTTGTCGAACTCATAATCGAAACTAAGACAGACAGGACGGACATACGTCTTATATTGTATGCTCGTTGTTAGAATTAGTACCGCGATGTCTTCTTGGAAATTAGCAGCGGCTCCTTGAAAACGAGGCGGTATTTCTATTGATTTTACCTGTAAAACATGTAAAAAATAGAAAAAAATAAGTTATTTTTTTTAACAAAAATAAAATGGAAAACAATTTGTTAACATAATTATTTTTAACAAAAAGCTATAAAATTTTTCGTACCTAATCTACGGTTAGATTTTTATTATTTTTCTGGCATATTTGATGTCTACTTTAAGTGTAGTTTCTACTGAGTTCTATTATTTATTTATTTTTTTCTTTCGAAATGGTAAAACCACAATGTAAAACCCTACTACAGAGATTTTAATATCCAACTGTCTGTCCGTCAGTACGTCTGTTATCAGGCTAAATCTCATGAACCGTGTTAATTGGACATTTGAAAAACTAATTTACTTATGTAAACCTATTTTTTTTATTCCAGCATAAATCAAATATAGAGTATAGGTATTTGTTTACACTTCTATACTCACATCCGACTTCTGAGCGTCTACGTCTTTAGGTTCATCCCACTGCCGATACAGTTTGCCAATTGCAATCGCGTACTTCTGTGCGGGTTGCTTCTTTGTTAAGTCCTCCCAGAAGCAATGGGCGGCTGGAATAAAAACCAAGAAAAATTAGAAAGAAAGAAAAAACATTTATAACGTACAAGCTTTCCGCCCGCGTCTGCGCCCGCTTTTTCTAAAACCTAATAAATTATATATTAAAACCTTCTTCTGCACTCGCGAATATATTAAAAATTGGTTGTCTGTAAAGTCGGTTTACTGACGATAGTTGAACGTGACAACGTCCGATTGTGCTTCTTTGTCGCTCGTTCCGCGCTCTCGCTTGCACTTCAAGCCTTACATGGAACGCCTCAGAGCGAGGTAACGCCGCATGACTCATGTTTTTTCGTGCGTGCAGCCGGCTCTATCGAATTATAAGACGTTGTCACGTCAAAAAACCGCATCAAAATCCGTTGCGTAGTTTTAAAGATTTAAGTATACATAGGGACAGAGAAAGTGACTTTTTTATACTATGTTTACTCACCAGATATAACAACAGTGCTGCTAACAAGCGAGCCCCCACAGATCTGCTTGTACGGTGTTTTCCGTTTGTCGTATATGCCTGTATGCCACGGTAGTTCACCGCGTTTGGCCGCCCAACCGTCTATTACGAGTTGGACACCTTCTGGGGTTACTCGTCCGCATTCTATTGGAGAAACGTTTTTTTAAATACAATATTTAAATTTTTTTGAAATAGAAATAATAGAAATAGAAAGCGTTTTATTTGCCAGCATGTAAAAAAATATAAATCTTAATAATCTAACACACAGAACAGAAAAAAAAAGATAGCAATAGTGGCAAAAAGGATTCCCCGTCAGCAAAGCAGCATTAAAATATATTGCTGCACTGATTTTCAAAGGAGACTTGTGACTGTACAGATGCAATGGTATGTAATGGCAAAAGTAGGTACTAAATGACATTTAAATGATATATGGTTTAAATAGAAAAACTAGATTACGAGGCGGGATTCGAACCCACGTCCTCCGGGCTCCGCTCCACCGGGGTGACGTCCACTTGGCTACCAGTCATACCGCCAGAGCAATTGAACTTATTCTATTCTTTCGGTTTTATGAGTCTAAGAAAGAGATATATTTCATATTTATATTTCATATCTAAGTTTAGTCTACTTCTATATACATATTATACTTCAGTAACTCATTCCTTCGTCCCTATTTACAATAATAATTGTATGTATCCCATTCGGATAACTCAAACTCACTGTTCTCTCACTATCAGTATAAGGCCATGCGCAGACGACAGACTATCCGTGACGCACTTTTTAGTCTGTGAAAATAGAACCTATGAAATTATATGCAGTAACGCACACGACGCGCAAAAAGTCCGGCGCACAAAAAATCCGTGTAATTCGGGCAGACCGCACCGCGCCGCTCCGCACTAAAAGTGTGTGAAAAGAATTGAACGTTTGCTTCAACGCGCGCTAACGCAGACGGCGCACACTTTACACGATTTCCATAGCGTCTACGTCCCTACAGCTCTGCCGACAAAATGATCGAAGATGTGCGTCGTGTGCGTTGAGTCTGTGAAAAATCCGCGACCGACTTTTTGCGCGCCATGCAGACTTTTTGTGCGCCGCAGACTCGATCGCACAAAAAGTGTGCCGTCTGCGCAGGGCCTAAGTGTTCTAAAGAAATAAGGTAAGGTATTTTAGAATATCAGCTTAACGATATCGTTCCTTCCATGAAGGAGATTATTTGCCTAAACTAGATATTTGTTCGACAAAAATCTAAATCATTATAGTCGATTTACTTTTTATTAAAAACTTGGACAACCATCAATCTTAATTTTTATTGCAGTCTAACTACACAATTCCACAACAATTAAATAAAATACAATAACACAATTCGACCAGACAGTTTAGTTCGTGTAGAAGTTCCCGTCCGATTAGGGCCCTTCTGGCCTCCTCCACTCAAGCGACAGCTCAAGCCGAGGTTCGTGGTCCCCGTGGCGGGGGGACGCCCTTGTGCATGTCGCTACCAGGGTGAACCTTCAGTTCACCCCCGCGTCCGCGTTAAAATGTAGAAGCCCTTCTGGCTAACATTGAGAGACACCACACAAAAAAAAAAGTGTAGAAGTTATATGACCAGACGTTTGAGTAGGCCTTCACTGGTCAAGACCTTTATGTACCTGTTGTAGTAATCAAGTACGTTATTTTTACTAGATTGTTAGGGTTTGTTTTTTTCAAGCGCTTTGATTTCTGTATATGTATTTCATGTCTTGTTTCATGTTTTAAAAAATAATTAATGCACTCTTTTTCTTATTTTGCTATTATTCTTATCTTCTCATGAATATCTTTATAAATATAGTCTCTATGTACAATCGAATTCTTATTTTTATACAGATAGGTAACGTAACTTTGATATAAATTTGATAAATAACGTTTTGCGATCAAAGAGAAAGGGAATAAAAAGACAAACAGACGGAGATGGAGATATTTTATACATATATTTATTGCTAGCAATTTAACCGGGCTTCGCCTGGGATAAAGAGTAATATCCTACTGGGTTCCTAATAATGTATCTTTCTAATTGTAAAATATTAATTTTAAATCGGTTTAGTAGTGTCCGATTTAACTTATAACAATTAAAATAAGTAGGTAGTTCAGGTATAATAATTCCTTGTCAAAGCATATTATATACTAGCTGCGCTCCGTGGTTTCACCCGCGTGCCTCCGCTTCTGTAAGTCTTACCCTATATCCTTCCTCGATAAATGGGCCACCACCGAAATAATTTCTCAAATCGGACCAGTAGTTCTTGAGATTAGAGCGTTCAAACAAAAAACTCTTCAGCTTTATAATATTAGTATAGATGTATAGATTAGCATTATGTAATACGATGGAGGATGAGGTAAATAAAACAATATTTAATACAAAAATACTTTATTTATTATCTTCCATCCTATTACATTCTGCTGTATATGAACATAATATAAATAGCTTATACTATGACTAAAACTAATTAATACATAAAGTGTATATAAACTACAAAAATATAATAAAACATGAGTAATTTTAAACTAATCTAAATTATAGGAACACTACATTTTTTTCTCACATTATCGACTACATATTTAAAAGCCATGACTTTCATAGACTGGCTGATTTTTCAATCCTCGGTTAAAACTTATTCGTCGAATAACGTATTATTTAAATGGTCAAAATTTATTCTTATTGCATGCAATTGACAGTTTACAAATTAATTATGTATTATAATTATTTATGATCAGACCAATAAAAAGGTATTTTTAGTGGTCTGGACTTTTATGTTCTGTATAAAATGACTACGCTTCATATGGCATTATTAGAATACATTATGTAATATTATAATTATTTTGTATTATCTATAATATATATAATATTAAGCTGTAGATTTTGTATGTTCTACCGCACTAATCTCAGGAACTACTGGACCGATTACAAAAATTCTTTCACCGTTGGATATGTACGTGATTTCTAAATGCTAAGAGCTATGTAAGTATGTACCACGAGCGAAGCCGGGCGGACCGCGAGTCAACATACAAGTGAAGCTAATAAAAAAAACTACTACAATAATATGGAGTATACAAAATAGGAACTACTGTTATATTGCACGAAAACTGCGTTTTTGGTTCAATTCTACTATCAGTTAATTATAAGAACTATATTTTGTACGAATAAGATTTTTTTAATGAAAGAAATATACTCTAAGGTGTACTAGTGTACACACGTAAGAAGTGAAACTTCTTTATGACTTTATTATTCAAAAAATAATTTACTACATATATGCATGTTTACAGAAATACGTCAATCACGCGTGTAAGGGATAAAAACAAGATGGCGCGTAACGGAAAAATGTCACGCGTAACGAATGTTACACTAAACTTTTTTCCAACCCCGATAACGCAGTTTCACTTCAATAAAATTGATAACGAGACAGTATTCGAAACCGCGTCTTTCTGCCATTCCGTGATACTTCTTGAGATCGGTTTCGAGATATCGAATTTATTCTACTGTATCGGTTTAGTGATCGATTTTTCTTACTAAATTTCTCAATTATAAAGCATTTGAATGCTATAAAACGAAATATCAAACTAATGTTTTATTAATGTTATTAATAAAATAATTGGCTGTAACTAGTAAAAAATGTAACAATGTTGTAATATCATGTAATATAATTCAAGGTCATCAAATGTTATCTCAGTGATGTATTTGCTAGTAATCATCATCATTAAAATGGATATGTCTAATATTTTCTAATTACATCTTTTGTTAATAATGTCATAGGTAGATAATTGATAAAAAAAAACTGTTTTAATGTAATCTCCAAAAAAGAAATTTTTCTGTATTACATTAAAAAAGACGTTTTACAATATATATAACTATGTATAAGGCATTAAGTAAGACAAATTGCATTGTTATTTTGTAAGTTTTTTACTGTATGTGTACAAAAAGTTTTAATAATAAATAAAATAAAATAAAATAAATAAAAATAAAATGTGCATAATACTACACTACGTATCGGTTATAATCTTAAAAAATATATCTCTATAATGGCTGTTTATTTTATGTCTAAAATCATCACTGTTATGCCGGAGTTTTGTAGTCAAAAGTGGTTTTGACCAGTTTTGGCTGTAACATAAACATTCTAAACCAGCATAAACCTAATCTTTAAAATAAATTCTAGAATCAGGTGCATTTACTTGAATTTTCGAGTGATTTGCATTGAAAAAGAAATTAAAATTGTTTTTATTATTAGAGCCTTTTCTCCAATCACCATAGTCTAAATCATAATCTTTTCTACCTTCATCCAATTCATTAGTTGTAGGACCAACTGTTGTAAAAACATGTTCATTTGTATTAGATTGTATTCCTTTATTTGTATCGAAATGTATTTGATTGTTATTTGTATTTGGTTGTATATCTTTATCGATTTGTATTAGGTTGTTATGTGTGTTTGTATTCGCTTGATTATTTATTGGTTGTATTTTATTTTTACTGATTTGTATATTATGTGTAGCAGTTACATTAGGGCCGGCATACTGAAATTGTGATACATAAACTTCGACGCCATCTTGTACAATAATAGTAATATTAGTGCCATTTTTGACCAAACCTGGCTGGCAAGTTGGAGTGAAGTCCCAATTCCCGTCAGAACATCGCATTAGAGGGAGAACGGAGGGAGAATAGTAATTCGGTCTGTTACATTCCGGTCTGGCGATTGTGCCGTCTGGCTCGTCTGTGTTGCAAGTTCTGGAACCTTCGAGGGAATTCGAACCGGAGATAAGGCAACGGTAGGTGACGCTCTCATGTGGGTTTAGGTGGCAGAAACCTGGAAATATTTATAATTAAGTATTATAAAATTTAATTATAATAAGTTATATATTTACTTAAAATTAATAATAGTTTAAAAAAACTAAAAAACACGCTTTTAGTTCGGTTTTCTATAAAACGCGTGTTTTTTTTTTTTTTTTAACTATTATTTATTTTATCAAATTAGTGTATTGTCATCGGTCCTAAATAAATCTACAAAGTTTGAACGAAATCTGGCCGTTTAAAATGGGTCAAAATCGCGCCCAAAGAAGTCGGTTACAAACTTACAAACAAACATACAGGTGAAGCTAATATACAGCGTGTAAAAAGGTAATTCGATGTGTATGTAATATTGTCAGAATAATACGGTTCTTTGATATATTTTTAATCTTTATGTTGGAAACACGTGTGCTAATTTTTATAAAGGTATGTGTGTTTGTCCCCGAACTCAAATTCGTATAAGTCGATTGGAAATGTTTTCATTTAAGTTTTATTTCGTTTCTAACTAATATGCATTTCTTCAAATATGGTTTCAGCAGTTTTTGAGAAAGCGGACTAAATAGTCTTGATGGCTTCCAAGCCTTCTGCCGCTTTCAAACGACATAATCCTTAAAGTTGGTATTTTTTATTAATTGCGATGCCTCTTTGAGCTACTTTATGTATGTATGTACCATTGCTGTGTATATGTTTATCTGTGTATACTGTTTATTATTAATTTCGTCGCCTGTTTATCTGTGTGTGTAGTACCATTACTGTGTATATGTTTATCTGTGTGTATGTGTGTCTGTGTGTACTCACGTGTACACTGCGGGTAGTCGCCTGACCAAGCTCCATCCACACACAACACATTAGGGTCGGCTCTTGGCCTGTATCCCGGGTTACAGGACACGTTCAGGCTCAGTACCGGGAACCGGGAGCCGGGTACTGCAGTACCAGCCCCAGCAACTATGTACCGCCCGTTGTTCGGGTGTTGTGGTACTATGCACTTGCCGGTTTGTGGCCTGAATACATGATATAGTATATAAATCTCGTGTCACAATGTTTGTCTTCAATGGACTCCTAAACCACTTAACCGATTATAATAAAATTCGCACACCATGTGCAGTTCGATCCAACTTGAGAGATAGGATAGTTTAAACATGTACCACGGGCGAAGCCGGGGCGGACGACTAGTGATATAATATGATTTCAAACAAATGATTTAGAAACGTGTATGTTAGAGATGGACGACAAACGAAAGGAAACACTAAATTGGTCTTAAACATCTCAAACAATTACAAATATTCTTTTGGGGTCACTAAAAACATTTATATTTTATAGTAATTTCGCCAGCGGGACGAGACTTCACATTCGAGCATCGAAGTGGAGCTTCTACTACTGGGAACTGTTTGGTTTGCCAATTTTTAATTTTATGTGTAACATTAAATAAATATGATTATATTATATCATATATTAAATTTAATATATTATATATAAATTAATTATATATATTACCCATAAGCCAACACAACGCCCACAGCATGCAAATATATTAAATTTTACACCACACATCGAAATATCGATATTAAAAGCAAAACAAGCTATATGACCAGTCATCATCAGAAACATACAAAAAACAAAATCAGTATGCTTATTATATTATATTATTTATCATATATAATATACCATACCATATAATATAGAAAAACAGTGAAAACACTTACCTGGACGTCGTAGTAGTTACAGTCGCTATTCTGTTACACAACTCGTCAGACTCATCTGAACCGTCTGCGCATTCTTTGATCTGTAACATTTGTATATAATTTTATTAGATCAAAAGTTATTTTTTAAACCGTTTTACAATTACGATATTTATTGTGACCATCTTCCGGTCTATTAGTTATGACTTACATTATTACAATAAACTTTTACACTAAAGACCCATATAGTAAATGGGTATGTAAATAAATACTAAACCGGTGGCAAATAGTAAATTATTTCTTTTCTGTAATCTGACGATTCAAAAGCCCTTGCAAACACGAAGTTTAGTTGAACAAATACATGTTGGAGTTATTAAGTTTAATTAATTTAGTACTTATTTATTTACTAAAAAAGAGCGTGTGTGCCGAGCACACGTATCAGAAGTGAAACTTCTTTGGCAAGAGTAAGGCGACGATTTTTATATTTTTAAATACAAAAACCGTCGCCTTACTCCATGACGTGCCTTGCCACGATGCGACCTTGAAATTTTATTCCCAACACGCCTAAAGAAGTTTCACTTCAAACACGTTTGCTCAGCAAGAACGCTCTTTCTTAAACAGATAAGTAGGTACTCACATTATCACAATCAGACCCTTCATCAACACACGCGCCATACGCACACTGGAACAAGTATCCGGGGCAAGTGTTGCCAGCACACGAGCGGACGGTTTCGTCAGACCCATCTGAACAGTCTGGCTTGCCATCGCAACGGTCTGCTGCGGGGATCAGTTGACCGTTGGCGCAGCGGAATTGGCCGCTAAGAGAATACAAATATATTCAAATTCAAATTCAAATTCGTTTATTCAATCAAACTCAACCTAACCTTAGAGCTAAATACATATGGGTTACATGATACAAATTATAAATATATTATATAATTTATAGCAATAATCAAATTGAGAATGTTTGTTTGTAATATTAAAGTAACCGCTTTTTACTAAATACATTATATATATGTACACGTACCAAAATAGTTATTTCTAAAATTGTTGTCTGTCCATCTGTTTGTTCCGGCTAATCTCTGGAACGGCTGGACCGATTTTGATGGGACTTTTACTGATAGATAGCTAATATAATAAGGTACTCTTTATTAGTAGTACTAATATAGACTTTTAATTTGGATATTTCATAAGGATTAAAAGGAAAAACTCATATACGCCAGTAGTTCTTGAGATTAGTGCGTTCAAACAAACAAACTCTACAGCTGTATAACTACTATAGTTACTTACTTTATTTCCTCAGTCTCATTCCTACAACGTGGTAATAATTCGTCGGAACCATCAGCGCATTCCTTAATACCATTGCAAGGGGCTGTTCCATCAACACACGCACCGTATGTACATTTGAACCAATTACTTTGACATCTGGAAAAAAAATTGTGGTTATAGTAAAAAGTTTATTTTTTTTTAATTTATTAATTTATTTAAAAATAAAATTTAAAGATTTGTTCAATGAGAAATGTTTTAATAGGAAAAATCGATGAGGCGGGTTCGAACACGCGTCTGTAAGCCAAAGTAATAGAATTAATACTCTTTCGCTTTTATGTGCGTAAGGGACACATTACGCCATCTATTGAGATAATTAAACAACCTCAAACAATCCATACTAATATTATAAATGCAGTGCCGTCTTTAGGATCAACGAGGCTATGGGCCAAGGTACTGGCTGGGGCCTATGTAAGGGATGGAAAATCCTTAAATTTTAACTTTATCATTTTTCAGTTTACAATAACGCAATAGGCTAAATCGTAACCCCGTCTCTTAACACCCCACATATGAGAGTTAAATCTTGTTTCTATTTTACCAAGTGTGTGATTTGATATTTTTCTTATTATGTTATAAAATTTGTTGTTGTATATCGAAAATTTTCAGAATTGTGGGGCCCCTGCCTACCTCGGGGCCTCGGGCCAGGGCCCTGCGTGCCCTGCCTTAAAGACGGCACTGTATAAATGCGAAATTAACTCTGTCTGTCTGTCTGTTACTCAATCACGCCTTAACTGCTGAACCAATTTGCATGAAATTTGGTATAGAGATATTTTGATACTCGAGAAAGGACATAGGACCTATCCTATGTCCTTTCTCGAGTACCGGGATAAAACCTATTTTATCCCGGAAATCCAACGGGAACGGGTTTTTCTTTGAATACGCGAGCGAAGCCACGGGCGGAAAGCTAGTATGAAATATAGTAAGTATTCGCATTTATTATACAAAAAAAAGTATAAATATAGTTACAAAGTATATACTTGAGTATTTATTTAAAATTATATATGTATGTTTATCAGCCATCTGGTTTCCATAACACAAGCGAAAGCTTAGTATGAGATCAGGTCGTGCCGTGTGTGAAAATGTCCTGAAATATTTATTTTTGGAATATTTATTTAAACTTACTTCATATTCCTGCACAATGGAAACGTTTCATCACTACCATCGGGACAGTCGACAACGCCATCACATTTGCCGTCAAAACCTATACATGTACCATCGCGGCATTTCCACTGATTGCGTCTGAAAAATTATTAATTTATTAACTAGCTGCGCCCCGCGGTTTTACCCGCAATGTTCCGCTCCTGTTGGTCAAGCGTGATGATATATAGCCTATAGCTTTTCTCGATAAATAGGCTATCTAACACCATTTCTAATACCACCACAAGATTTTTTCAAATCGGATCAGTAGTTCCTGAGGTTAGCGCGTTCAAACAAACAAACAAACTCTTCAGCTTTATAATATTAGTATAGATTCACTATTACTGTTTTATCTTATATATAAAAATGAATCGCAAAATGTGTTGGTAAGCGCATAACTCAGGAACGGCTGAACCGATTTCGATAATTCTTTTTTTATTATATTTCTTGAAGTACGAGGATGGTTCTTATGTAGAGAAAACGTAAACATGTACCACGGGCGAAGCCGGGGCGGACCGCTAGTTCTAAAATATATTTATACTACCAATACTACTGAGAAACATGAGCGTAATTTAAATTGTAATTTAAACTTAAGTTTGCCTATATTGTCATGTCAATACTTAAACTCTGGTTTAAACTTTTTTTTAGATTGAAATTGAGATTTGGGCTTTGATAATATAACATTTTATAAATGTTTAGATGTGCTGCCATAAAAAGTTACTGTCAGTAATAATTCTACAATAAAAAATGCAAAGTTTTTTCCAAATTATTTATTGTATGAGAGTGTGTATGTATGTTTGAATATTTTTATTAATCTTACCCACAACTCGCCTGTCTCCTTCTTCGATGTAAAATTAAATCCTCCAATGGATTCACGTGACTGAAAGCAAATAAATAAGTATATTAGGAAGAGAGATAGAAAATATTTTTTACATTCGATAGTTTGAAAATATTCATAATTATAGGTATCTTTTGTTCCTTTTTAAGTGTTATTTTTCAACCAGGATTTATCATTATAAATATTCTCGTTTAACTTTATATAGAAGATTATATAATTATTAGTGAAATAAAAATAAATTTGTGAGTTTATTTAATCTTAAATGGTCTAGACTTGAATTTTTTTTTTAAAGAATAGAATAAAATCGATCACGAGGCGGGATTTGAACCCGCGTCTTTCTGCCATTCCGGAGCGTACGCCTCGGCCACAGCCCACACGTGATCCCGCCATAGCAATCGAATTTATTCTACTCTTTTGGTTTTGTTTCTAAAGTACACCCCACGCCATCTATTGAGATGATAAAACAATCATCTCAAACAAGTTTCTTGCCAATTATTCTACGTAGAAAATGTTTTCCGAATCGGTGGGTAAATGGTAAAACTATGTTATGACGATTCCAAAGTGCTTCTAGAAGGAGTCGAATTCAATAAAAAAAGGAACGTGTGAAGTGAAACTTCTTTGGCAAGATTCAAAGATACCAAAATCGTCGCCTTACTCTATGACGTGACGGTATTGCCATGACCTTGAAATTGTATTCTCAACGCGCCTAAAGGAGTTTCACTTCAATACATGTTTGAGTTTTAATATGATATATTATTTCAATTATTATATTGTAACGATCTTGACGACTTACCTCATACCACTACACGCTTGTTCATCACTACCGTCAATACAGTCAGCTTTCCCGTTGCAAGTTTGGTCCACACTTATACACGCACCGTCACCACATTGGAACTCACCAGAACTGAAATATAGATACATCCATACTAATATTATAAATGCGAAAGTAACTCTGTCTGTCTGTCTGTTACTCAATCACGCCTAAACTACTGAACCAATTTTCATGAAATTTGGTATGGAGATATTATGATACCCGAGAAAGGACATAGGCTACTTTTTATCCCGGGAAAATGACGCAATCCTGGAAATCCCACGGGAATGGGAACAATGCGGGTTTTTCTTTGACTGCGCGGGCGAAGCCGCGAGCGGAAACCTAGTTGTAAATAATGGATGTAGTAGGTAAAAAATAATACTTCCTTCGGACCGCCTCCTTGGTACAGTGGTTGACGCGTGAGCGTCCGAGGGGTCCTAGGTTCGATTCCCGGAGGAGACGAAGAAAAAAAAATGTCTCGGTCTGGCAGGACACAGAAGGTTAATCACTTACTTGTCCCTAAAAGAAAATCGATCAGTGAAACAGATGTATAATGCATCTGCCCCTTACCCCACTAGGGGACATGGGACTTCACTTTAAAAATAATAATAAAAAAGGCTTTAATATCAAAAACCAATAAATTTATTGTATTGTCACCGATCTTTCATAAGTGTATACCTATATGTATAGTTTGAATTAAATATTTCTAGTAGACAGGTCTGGGACGACCTCCCACAAGATGGACAGACGACGGTCCGAGTGGCAGGGAGCCGCTGGATGCAGGCCGCCGGTGACCGGTCGTACTGGAAATCCTTGAGGGAGGCCTTTGTCCAGCAGTGGACGTCCCACAGCTGATAAGAGATTTCTAGTAGAAAAAGTAGATAATATATGTATACTAGCGGTCCGCCCCGGCTTCGCCCGTGGTACATATGAAAAATAGATGTTGGCCGATTCTCAGACTTACCCGATATGCACAGAAAATTTCATGAGAATCGGTCCACCCGTTTCGGAGGAGTATGCAGACTAACATTGTGACACGAGAATTTTATATATAAGATTGTAGGTACATATATGCTTTTTTTTATATTTACCTGCAAAGTCCCGGTGGTTCATTTACTACAGCAGTAAGTATTGGCGTTAAAACTGGAATAAAAAAAGGAATTTAATATTAAAAAAATTTCACATAACTATAAAATCGGTTCATGCACTCAAAAATTCTGGGGTAACAAAGTAAAAAAAAAACCTACAGTCCAATTGAACCTCATTTTTTGAAGTTAAAAAAGCCACGACTGCGACATTTTGTGAACGGCGAAACACAATTTGCTTGCTATATAAATTCGTTGAAAATATATAGCCGTCCGTTTCAGTTTAATTTTAACTAGAAAATGGCCAGTCATTTTCTAGTTAAAATTAGTTATTGTTTAAGGAAAATAAAATTATGAAATATAGATGCAATGCCACGTACCTACAAGGTTTAACCATAGATAGCATTGGTTTTATTCTGTTTCAAAGAAAAACAATAATATTTCATCTCAGGTTTATTTTTAACCGACTGCAAAAAAGACAATGTTCGCAATTCGACATTTTTTTTAATTTAGTGTGTTTTTTTTCGACTTGCTGAACCAATTTTGATGGTTCTTTTTTATTTGAAAGCAAGTGCCTTTCGGTTGGTCCTATTTATTTAACTCCTATTTTGACGATTTGTCAAAAGATCGGTCCAGTCATCAAAAGAAAAAAAAACTCTAGATCGTGACTTCAAGTCAGTCGAACCTAAACAATTGGGGGGCGATTTGGCCTTCTATGGCCAGCCCGTATTAACGGGAGGCCATAGAGGAGGCCAAGAGGGCAAATCGCCCTGAACAATACTCCCCAACAGCCTCCCTTGGGAGGCTGTGTGTGAGAAGATCCCATGCTGCTGCTTGACGAATTGAAGGCAGTTTAATGATAAAGAACACAAATCCGTTTTTAAATAGTAGGTACCTACCATATATTTGTCAGATAAATAAAGTTCTTTTATACCTACTATGCGTATGCCTTAAATTATTTCACACGATTTTCGTAAATAAACAAAAAAATATTCCCAAGCTGAGTTGTAAAAACTAGTTTCTTTGTTAATTTGTTTATGTCATGTGACGTCCTATATTTCTACCGCACTAGAGAATTTGACTAGATACAGTTATAGACTACTAGCGGTCCGCCCCGGCTTCGCCCGTGGTACATATTTCGTAATAAAAAGTAGCTTATGTCCTTTCTCGGGTATCAAAATATCTCCATACCAAATTTCAAGCAAATTGGTTCAGTAGTTTAGGCGTGATTGAGTAACAGACAGACAGACAGACAGAGTTACTTTCGCATTTATAATATTTGCTATCATTTTCCATTAAAATCTCCCCTAGCATAATTTTTAATAACAGAAATTTAACAGAAGGGGAAAAATTAATAAATCTATACTAAAATTATAAAGCTGAAGTTTGTTTGTTTGTTTGAACGCGCTAATCTCGGGAACTACTGGTCCGATTTGAAAAATTATTTCGGTGTTAGATAGCACATTTATTAAGGAAGGTTATAATATCATCACGCTACGACCAACAGGAGTGGAGCCACGGGGGTGAAACCGCGCGGAGCAGCTAGTTTACTCATAAAAAAACACGTTTTATTAAGTTTTATGAAGTAATTGTATTGCCACCAATCCTTGATAGGTAAGTGTACCAAGTGTGAATTAAAATTGTCCGTTTAAAGTGGGTCAAAATCGAGTCTAAAGTAGTCAGCTGTAACGAACATAGGGGCCGTATGATAATCTCTTATTTCCAGACAATTTACGCCGTGAATTGAACTGACTGGCAAATAAGAGATCATAATTATTATACGGCCCCTGAGTGAAGCTAATAAAAGTGTATTTAAAAAATGTTAAGTTTATAAACCTAAGTACCTAGTTAGGGTCATTGCGCCTGTTCGCGTCCACTTAGTGCAGTTGGAAAGTTTGAAGGAGAAAATAAAAATGTTCCAGAACAAATTTCAACGCAAAATTTATGTAACGTGTTCAATACATAGTCTATTTTAAGATTTACTTTCAATTGTGTTGGAAATATCATGTGGTTTTTATTTATCTAGACAAATAGCAGAATTAGGCGTTTTACCCAGTTCGCGTCCAAAAATTCCAGTTTGCGTCCACCCGTGGACCAATTCGCGTCCACCAGCTTAGAAAAGGAATTAAGAGTGTATTGGGTGATATTTTATCAGATAAATGCAAATAAAAATTAGATTTTAATAAATTATTTCTTTACGAATATAGTTATTTAATAAAAACCGGCCAAATTCGAGTGGGACTCGCACACCGAGGGTTCCGTATTAACCTGTTTTTTTTCATATGTTTTAACTGTAAATGATTATTTTTTCAATGTTTCCCTTATTTGTGCTATAAGACGTTGCTGCGTACCAAACTACAAGTGTCTGTGTTCACGTAAAGTACCCTGTAGGTTTTGATTCCCTTGCGAATGTCGAAATTTGGGAAAATTTGCAGCATAAACGGCTGTATCTTTTGATTGCTTTGGCTTATAAGTTTGATTTTTTCACTGCTTCAAGGGACCGTAGACTTGAGTATTCAATATAAATTTCAGCTTTATAACTCCACGCGTTACTGAGAAAAAGGGTCTTGACAGAAAGACAGACCGGCAGACGGACATACAGACGGACGGATATCAAAGTGATCCTTCAAGGATTCCGGTTTTTCCTTTTGAGAGATTTTCTAATGAATTAAATTTATTTTTTGTTCATATTATTTTCTTAACCACAGACTCTCATTCTCAAAGATACTAGTCTCATTCTTAGAATACCCATTTTAAAATGAAAAAATAGCATAAAAATTTGCTAATATAAATGAAAATTTAAATTATCAACTTGTAGTCTTAGTCAAAAATTTACAATCTATTTTAAATTACATATTTTAACAAACAATTCATTGCTAAGTAATGAAAAACAATGTGGACGCAATATGTTCTATTGTTATGCACTATAGGTATAGTTTGCGCCCACTAATTGTAAAAGAAATAAGCTGATTTATAATCCATACTATTCCATGTTTTGTTAGCAAAGTAAAGAAACAGTGACATATTCAAAAATTCACATTTAACAATAAGATACTTACCGTCAAACGCGACGCTACGCACTATTTTTTTCTTAAAATCCCGCGCGTTTTAGCTCTCTCGTTTAATAGCCAAAATTAAATATTTTTTTTTAATAGGATAGGCGGTGCGCAGGCATATTTTGAATATGTGTGCGTGTCTCTTATACATTGAGGTATTATCGGAAATTTTTCTTATCACAATTTTACTCAAAGTATACTTATTTTCGTGAATTTTCTAAAAGATATCCGCAAAATGGACGCGAATAGGCATGTGGACGCGAACAGGCGCAATGACCCTAGGTACTTGGAAGAGTAAAATAAAAAATTGTCTATGATTTTATTTGTTGATTTCAATTTAGTTAAAATTTCAAATAAACAGATGATCACAAAATTTATATTACTTGTTTTTATCACAATTTATCGATAGTGAGGTCATAATGACACTGTGTTATTTAATTGATATAACAGGAAAACGCCGAATGACTTTGATTACTAAATAAACAATAAACTGGTTTCTAAATTCTAATTTACACTGAATTCATATTGTTATAAAAATTGTATTTAAAAAATTTTTTTTTTATTTCATCTAGGTAAGTACCTACCCATTATTATTTTCGTAAAATAAATTCTTTGCAGGAGTACGTAGTATATAAAAGTATACTTACAGAAAAAATCTCGTAAGTTTTTTTTAATTTTTACAGATCGTATAAATTTTTTATACTTAATACAAAAAGGTACGTACAATGCGAGTTGCGAGCATAATTTTTTATTTATTTAATTCCTGTTTAAAAACGACAAAGTTTCACAGGAATATACTCACCAACAAAAAGTATCACAATATTTTTAAATCTCTAATATTAAACATCATCATTAAATTATTTGCCAACCTACATTTAAATATTTGAAACATAATTAAAAAACAATTTACAAAAGATGGTCTTAAATCATTTTTAATTACCACCTTATTCATTAGTTTACCTCCTTACACGATTTACCTCAAAAACAAAAAATCTATTAAAAAAAATCGAATACAAAAGTGCGTATTTTAAACTTACCCATAAAAGATAGACACACAACATTCCAAAACATTTTGCACACAACACATAAACATAACCACAAAATGACTAGATAATTAATATCAGAGAGACATTCTATTTATCGACGATACGTCTTGACAGTCTTGGGAAAACCAAAACACTGTTCAGTGATACCAGCTTAGAGTTTAGTTTTCCTTATTTATAAGAACAAATTTGCAACTGTGTTACCGATGACGTCACGAAGTGTGAAATGCTATTTCTTTAGAATATTATGTATTGGTTTTACTACGATTTTTGTTACTAATAAAACTTTACTATTGGCTTGTAGTACTAGTCTAAGTGAAGGTTATTTCAAGCTAAAATCTATATCTATTCTAATATTATAAAACTAAGTTTGTTTGATTGAACGCGCTAATCTCGGGAACTACTGGTCCCATTTGAAAAATTCGTTCGGTGTTGGATAGCCCATTTATCGAGGAAGGACATATCACGCTAAGACTAACAGAAGCGGAATCACGCGGGTGAATCCGCGGAGCGCAGCTAGTATATAATATGCTTTGACAAGGAATTATTATACAACTACCTACTTATTTTAATTGCTGGCTATTCATCATTACGCTAGACCAACAGGAGCTGAGCACTGTGGGTATAACCGCGGAGCACGGTATGTATGTTATATAAATTTCCCAATTCAAGGCTAAATTTTAACACATAGCAACATTCCTGGTAATGACCTTACGAACGGGTTACCCTGAGCTTGCGTACGATAATATTATTAATTATTATATGTATACGTATTTAGCACATCTTCGGAGACGGGTAATCCCGTTAGGTAAAAAGTAGGTAAATAATATGTTTGTAAATAATTACATTGTGATTCATTTATAAATGTTTAAGATAAAAGCATTCATTCATAAATAGTTAAGGTAGGTAGTTGTTATAAGAAATAATTAACAAATAAGTAAGCCAGTCATAGACTTTACTGTAGATATTCAATATTATTATTATAATTTTTATCGGGAGTCTATAAAATTTTTCCCCTACCAAAAAATGCTTAACGTTCCTAAATAAGTTTGCTCCTCAAAAAACAAGTTACTATCACGGTTTAAAGTTAACTTTGTATATAAATTTTTTCATATAAAAAAATGTGTGCGTGTACTAGTGTACACACGTAAGAAGTGAAACTTCTTTGACCTTATTTTTCAAAAAATAATTTACTATATATGCAACTTTACAGAAATACGTCGAATCACGCGTGGTAGGGATAAGAAAAATATCAAGCGTAACGAAAAAATGTTACACTAACTTTTTTTCCAACCCCGATAAAGAAGTTTGACTTCAACAATAACAAAACGAGAACACGTAAATAGTAATTGCAGCCTTCGCGACGTCATAAAAAAAATCTATCTCGAGCAATGATATGAAACCAATATGAAACATTTCGAAATTATAGACGCAATTTATTCAGTAGTACTTAGTAGCATAGTATACTATGGTAGTAGCTGTGCCCTGCGGTTTTACCCGCATTGCTCCGCTTCTATTGGACTTAGCGTGATGATTACCTAGCCAATAGACTCGACAAATGGACCATCACACACTGAAAGAAATTTTCAAATCGGATTGAGATTAGCGCATTCAAACAAACACTTAATTTTAATAAAATTTAAAATTTTCTTCAAACATGAAACATTATTTCGATAATATTTATATTGTATCGATCAAACAGTCAACCACAGCTTGGTTTAATTTTAATTTTTGTTTTATAGCTGAATTTCAGTTTCAAATTACAAAAAAATATACTTATAGAAAAACTTAAAATTAGTGTTAAATTGTTTAAAATACTAAATACATAGTAACTTCTAATTTCTACGTATGCATAGTACTTACCGTTTTATAAATTATTTCAATCCCAATTCCCAATGCAGGTAAATAATTTCGTTGACCCATTTTCAAGTATAGTCCGGGATACATCGCCCATTTTTGCAAGTGATTACTATCAAGCTAATTTTTCGTGAGTAGCTTTATTTTGATGAGATGCCCAATAATTTCATGTACTAAACTCTCGATTGTGGTAGCTACCAGAGGAAACAAGGATAAAATATTTTGATTTGATGGTTCTCAAATATTAATTACTAACTGAATGTTTTTTTTTGTTCAACCTAAAGATAATTATCTAAATTATTCGAAAAAATATTTGTCCTACAAAATCTATGGTTTGATCAAAGAGTCCCCCTTTCCAATGTGTATCGATAACGAAGTCATCATAAATGATTACTAACCAGCAGATTTTTTTTATTTTCACTTATTTAATACTCATATAATTCAACAGACATATTGTCCTACAAATTGCGTAATAAATATTTGAGAACCGTCAAATCAAAATTTTTTATCCTTGTTACCTCTGTAAGCTACCACAATCGAGAGTTTCGTACATGAAATTATTGGGCATCTCATCAAAATAAAGCTACTCACGAAAAATTAGCTTGATAGTAATCACTTGCAAAAATGGGCGATGTATCCCGGACTAGTAGGCTCATACCATGTCAACGACATTGCATAATTCATTCATGGGAATTTTCAATTAGCTTGCATTTATTTTAATAGCCCCAAGCCCTTTGTGCTTTAGTTATGAACGAAACATGAAAGAAATAAGTCGTGTTTGACGTAGGCATCGTCGGTTTCCCGCGCAATAGCCGTTTTGTTTTTAAATAGGCAAAGGCTTTTTGGTACACAGCCAAACTGTTGTTTTTTTTTTAATTTTTACTTCAAGTTTTTTTTTTAATAACTGGTGTATCGTGTTGCCAATAATATAAATAATTTTGAAATTAGAATTATTTAAATTAGTCATTTTAACAGTGAATGAAAAAGCTCAATAGTTTAATGAAAGGAAAAGTTCAGTGGTCATTTTTTAACAATTTTTAACACTAATATTTCATGACCTTTTCATTAAATGTAAGATTATTAATAAGTTTGTTAATTTTTTTATAATAATTAATAAGTACCAAGTAACAAGCAGTGAATTTTAGGATAATGTTGGATGAAGAATAAAATTTATAGGTAAGTTGATATAACAATTTATGGGAATTATTATTACTTAACTTTAAATATGGGAAGGAAAATTTTAATTATTACTTATTAAGAAAAGTTTCTGTTGTAATTTTTTATTATAATAATTAGATACGATATTATCTTGTGCGTGATTTATTTATAATCAATTAGGTAGTAGTTCTATAGATTACTTTTACTTGTAACTAACATCTCCACAAATGTACCTACTGACAAACTATTTATTATTACGAAAAGAATAGGTAATCCTTTCTGCATATAACTTCCTGCAATTTCCATAAAAGACCGCCATTAAATATTCAAAAACAAAAGGGGAATACGTTCTTTGCTATCGGTAATAAGCTAATTATATAATTATGCATGTAATATTCAATTCTGAAAGGCTCGATTTACTAAGCTATACAATTTGTGTTATTTGTCATTATTTAACCGCCTTCAAAAAGGAGGCTTTAAAAACATGTGTATTCGAAAGACTGTTTTATATTTATTTTCATTTTTACTACGATTACTAACATTTATGTGGATAAACATACCAAATGTATCAATGATATTTTGATTGAAAAGTGATTCGAGAATCACTATTAGATATCTATTAAAAAAACCATAGAAATCTAAATAACAAGACACATAGAAGTGCTATAATGTCATAATTCGTAGAAAACCGCTGTCGCCAAAATCAACACATTTAAACCGATAGCTAAACAGTACACACAAGTAAACTATGCCTTTTATTGGACAGCTTGATTTTAGTGAAAACTAACTTAAATATTAAATTAAGCTTTTTAATATGTATCCTAACGCACGAATTTACGGTTTATTTTAGAATAACATCCCTAAGTATATGAGACGTTTTGTTTCTTTTTGCTCCAATAAGGTTGAAATTTGTGTTAAACGTGATAATAAGAATGCTCGACTGTGTCATTCATTGTTATTTCGATTACTATGGTGACACTCGTAATACTTGTAAATATTCTATAATTTTAAGGAAAAACGGCATTATTTCTAAAAAAAAATATTTACCGATGAAATATTATTCCTTTATTAGTATAATTACAACTTGTGGAAGAATTTCCGCAATGGGAAATGCTGAAACACACCATGTTTACACACATACGTCTCCAGAGCAACTGAACTGTGACGAACACACTGGTGGCACAGCTGGTGATGTGAAAGTCACCTGAGTGGCGACAAGGTCACGCGCGTTTACGACTTCTAGTGTCTTGTTATTTAGATTTCTATGAAAAAAACGCATCAAAATCCGTTGCTTATTTTAAAAATTCAAGCATAGGAACAGAGAAAGGGACTTGTTTTATATCATGTGATTAGTAATTACTATTACTTTTCAATAGTCTAAACGTGCTATTCAAAGTATATAGGAGATAACTTAGAGTATATATTACAATAGTAGTATATATATATACTCTGAGGGAGATAAGCTGAAACATAATTTCAAACACACGTACTAACTACTAGCTGTTCGTAGACAATTTATGTTTTTCAATGGCTATAGACTATAGACAATGCAGTAGATTAAAATCATGTTCGAGTTTGTAGGGCGACATATTGATGCTAGTTTTGCCCCGTGGCTTCTCTCGTGGAGAAGACGTAGCACAAAAGCTTCCATACTCTATATTTTTAAATGTTTCAGAGTTTATTCAAATATGTATGTCAAAGTAGCCTCCTTCTGATCCTGTAACTATATTTATACCAAACTAGCTGTTCCCCGCGGTTTCACCCGCTTTGCTCCGCTCCTGTTGGTCTTAGCGTGATGATATATAGCCTTCCTCGATAAATGGGCTCTCTAACACCGAAATAATTTTTCAAATCGGACCAGTAGTTCCTGAGATTAGCGCGTTCAAACAAACAAACAAACTCTTCAGCTTTATAATATTAGTATAGATTAATAAAGAAGTGTTTCTAGAATGTACCTGTTTACTAATATATTACTATGAATTTTGATCAATAGAATTTTGCATCATATGACTTTAAAAAATTGATTGATTGCCTAATTTTTCAAAATTGAAATTATCTTGCAGGCATGGCGCATGGTAGCAGCAAAGCATCAAAGGTTGCTGGGTTCCTGATTTTTCTTGTAAATTTCATTACAATGGTTAGTTAAAAGTTGTATATAATTTTATTGCATTTAAAATTTATGTATATTTATTAATCTAGACACGCGGCAGCGTGTCAAGCCAAGTTTATACATTTTTCATGAATGTCGATATCTAAATTTCGGTTCGTACCATTTCGTTGATAGTTACATACACTGTGAGTTGTTTTACGGAATTTAAATATATACTATCTCCGCCCGCGGCTTCGCCCGCGCTGCGTAGTCAAAGAAAAACCTGCATAGTTACTGTTCCCGTGAGATTTCGGGGATGAAATCTATTCTATGTCCTTCCTCAGGTCTCAAGCTATTTTTTTACCGTAAATTTGAAATAAATCGATGCAGTAGTTTTTGAGTTTATCCCAGACATGCCTACATAGGTACAGACAAACAGACAAAAATTCTAAAAAGCATACTATTGGCCTCGGTATCTGTTGTAGATCACGCCCTAACTACTATTTAAAAAAAAATGTTCAATGTACAGTTTTGACTTTTCTACGATTTTCTTATATGTATATATAGACTAGCTATGCAACGCGGTTTCACTCGCGAGCAAAAGCAAGTATTTCCATAGCTTATGTGTTTATCTGGTACATAAGCTACATCACTGCAATGTGTCATCGAAATCCGTCCTGTGCTTTTCGCGTGAAAGAGGAACAAACATGCATCTATTCTCACATTTCAAGTTTATAATGTTACTAGCATATTAACTACGATAAATCTTTCTTGTTAATTTTTAATTTTAATTTTTCCAATATAATCCTGAAATATAATATCAACAATTACGTTCTCAATTTTCCCCTATATTCCTATTGTAGTTCAACATTGCATGTTCCAGACAGCAAAAACTTTTAAAGGCATAATATGTAGTCAACCCACTTTAACTTCAAAAGCCTAGTAGAGAGTAAACAAAGCTTACATGAAAATGGTTCGTGTTTCAAACTTTTTCATCACGCTGAAACTAAATATTCATGTAATAATAGTCGAAAGAAAAGCATAGGTAGATAATATATTTTAGCTTTCTCTTAATATGGGCGTGACTATGAGTTTAAAAATTTCCCCAAGGTATTATGATGATAATATGTATTATGTTTACTAACATTAAATTAACTAGCTGTGCCTCGCGGTTTTACCCGAATTGCTCCGCTCCTATTGGTTTTAGCGTGATGACCACAGAACATATAAAAGTGATGACATATGTATAGCCTAATAATATAAGCCTTCCTCGATAAATAGGCTATCTAACACCGAATGAATTTTATAAATCGGCCCAGTAGTTCCTGAGATTAGCGCGTTTATACAAACAAACGTATATATTATACTCTATATTTATCATATTTTAATTTTCAGACATTTCGTGTAGGTATTGCGTGGCACAGGCGAAAGTCATTACCTATATATAATCATGTTACAAATATTCTAGTGTTTATAAAAAATTTCTCAGTAAATTCAATTCTAAAATTATACATAGCCTTCCATATTCGTCCTTCAGATAAATAATTCCGGTCTGTACATATTTGTGAAGGTCTTATGTTACAAGGACATGAACATAAAACGATATGAAACATACATACTTGTATATTATATGAAACTAGCTTTCCACCCGCGGCTTCGCCCACGCAGTCAAAGAAAAACCCGCATAGTTCCCGTTCCCGTGGGATTTCCGGGATAAAACCTATCCTATTTCCCGGGGTAAAAAGTAGCCTATGTCCTTTCTCGAGTACCAAAATATCTCTATACCAAATTTCATGCGGCGTGATTGAGTAACAGACAGACAGAGTTGAAATGAAATGAAATAAATTTATTTGTCCATTATATGTTTTACAATTAATGTACGACAGTGGGTCCCAAACTAAGTGAAATACTTGTGTCTTGGGACCCTGAGTTGCGCTTCTTGGTTATATACATATTACATATGTTATGGACAGTAGAAAGTTAACAAGTAGGTAAATAATCTAATGTAATGGACGTTAATACAATTAATAAAAAATAAAAGAAAAACAAAGTACATTATTTTGCGGTTTGCAGCACGCGTGTTCGTGATAGAGTGTGTGTGTGTTTGTATGTGTGTGTTTACGTGTGTGTGTGTGTGTGTGTGTGTGTGTGTGTGAGTGAGTGTGTCTTTGTGTGTGTGTGTCATTGTTTGTGAGTGAAGGCATGTTATAGTGTGTGTCAGCTCAGTGGTCCTTTTAGTAATTGTTCGGTTTCTTCAAAAGACAGCGTATGTAACCATTTCTTTATGACCTTCTTGCATGTGTAGTTCGATAGTAGTGTTATGTTACAATGCTTGTTGACACTATTGTATATCCGAGGAAACAAAAATTTTGGACATCGTTTAGCTAAAAGGGAGGATGCACGAGGACATGGCACTTGGCAGTGAGAATGTACGCCTTGAGGTGAGTTTTTTAAAGTCCTTTCTTATTTTTAAGGTTCTGTGAGTGGTTAACACAGCCTTGAGAACGAAGAGCTGCCTGACCCTTAGGACTGCGAACTCGCTATACAGGTCAGCTGTTGGGAAGCGGAAGGGTTTTCTCAGCATCACCTTTATGACGGCTCTTTGCGCTCTCTCCACAGTGATGAAGTTAGTTATTCCTGCACCCCCCCAAACAGATATGCCATATTGCAGAATAGATTGACAGAGCGCGTGAAATACGGAGGTGAGAATTGGAAGAGGAGTACAATCTCGCAGTTTTTTCATTACATAAATGAGTTTTCTAGTTCGCGAAGACAATGTTTCTGGCCTGGAAGCCTGGAAGAGATCGCTACCTAGCGATAAGGCCACCGTTTGTACACATTATTTCCTATTAGCTGTACTTTATGTGTCTCTATTTCTTTTGTGTGTGCAATAAATAATTAAATAAATAAATAAATTAAATGTTTCTATGTGAGATTTGAATGATAAGTTTTCGTCCAGTATGATTCCGAGATATCTTATAGTTTTTACACGTTCCACTATAGTACAGTTTTGGTCACAGTTGTTTAATTCAGGATTATTGCACGTATGAAATTTAACTTGGAGATTTTGATTTGGTTACAATGCCTGTGTTTTGGAAAAAGCAATTAATTTAGTTTTTTTTATATTTAAAGTTAGGAGATTTCTATCAAGAGCTTTAGCTAAAGTTTGGAGTCCAGATTCTGCGAGTTTGTACACCTCATCCCATCCATTAGAATGGAATATAATGGCTGTGTCGTCTGCGTAGGATATTATTTGAGCACTATTTAGGGGTAAGTTTACTATTTCGTTTATGTACAGGGTAAATAAGGTGGGACCGAGTATGCTGCCCTGCGGTACGCCAAATTTAATTGGTAAGACCTCACTCGCTATCCCGTCTATTTTTACATATTGTTTGCGGTTAGTCAAATAGCTAGAGAACCAGTCAAGCGCAAGGCCCCTTATTCCGACTGATTCTAACTTTTTTATGAGCAGACTCGGCGATATGGTATCGAACGCTTTGGCTAGGTCGATGAATACCGCCAAAGCTTGTTCACCATTTTGTATATGCGAGGCCACTGAGTTAGTTAGCAGCATGGCAGCGTCTTCCGTCGATTTACCCTTTCTGAATCCGAATTGCCTGTCACTAATAAGATTTTGTTTATCTAGGTAGTTAAGTAGTCTTCTGTTAACTATCTTCTCAAGAATTTTCGATAAGATATTTAATAGCGCGATGGGTCTGAAGTTTTCAGGGATGTCGAGTTACTTTCGCATTTATAATATTAGTATGGATAATAATTCCAATTCGTGTAATTTTTAGTTTGTTTGTAAAAGGATACTGTTAAAATAATTTGGAAAATCCAAAAGTGCACGCCTCATAATTTTTTTTAATAAATATTTATTCATTATTATTTTTGTTTATTTAATAACAATTAAACCACATCGAATCAGACCCTGAAAAATGAAAGGGTTCTATTCCTGAGCATACTCAAGCGTAAGAGAAAAAAATAATTTGGAAAATCCAAAAGTGCACGCCTCATAATTTTTTTTAATAATTATTTATTAATTATTATTTTTGTTTATTTAATAACAATTAAACCACATCGAATCAGACCCTGAAAAATGAAAGGGTTCTATTCCTGAGCATACTCAAGCGTAAGAGAAAAAAAAAGACTCGATTAGTAAAGTATTTCGGTCGCTATCGTGTTAACAAGAAAAAGGATCCGCACATACAGACACACGGACGTCCAAGACAGAACTTTTTTAAACTGTTTTTTAACTAGTTTAAATAACAAAAATGACATCAAAAATATCATGAATGTTAAAAATAGTGTTTTTTCTTAATATGTGTGTGTATGTATTATCTTACAAGTGCAATGTATGATACATAAAGACATTTTAAGTTTGAAAAATCAGATGTTTTGCGCGAAGCGACAGTAGTACCCATCTCAACGCTTCGCTTATGAGGCGTGCAAAAGACTCGATTAGTAAAGTATTTCGGTCGCTATCGTGTTAACAAGAAAAAGGATCCGCACATACAGACACACGGACGTCCAAGACAGAACTTTTTTAAACTGTTTTTTAACTAGTTTAAATAACAAAAATGACATCAAAAATATCATGAACGTTAAAAATAGTGTTTTTTCTTAATATGTGTGTGTATGTATTATCTTACAAGTGCAAAGTATGATACATAAAGACATTTTAAGTTTGAAAAATCAGATGTTTTGCGCGAAGTGACAGTAGTACCCACCTCAACGCTTCGCTTATGAGGCGTGCAATAATAATGAAACTCTTTAAGTAGGCAATATTACACCTTTTATAGAAAACAAATTACAATAAATTATTTCCCATAGTATTCACGGATCACGTACATATCCAACGGTGAAAGAATGATTAAAATCGGTCTAATAGTTCCTGAGATTAGCGCGTTCAAACAAACAAACTCATCTTTATATAATTACAGATAATATCAATTTAGTAATATTTCAGATGCTGAGCTTAGTATCCTTCGCAGTGGGCTTGTGGATTATTGTGTCTTCTAAAACTTTGGCATACGTCATACAAGTAATGGGAAATTCTGGAATAAAGGTAAGATAATTCTTATTTTATAGATTACCTACATTCTTTCTTTCTTCTTTCTTTTCTACATAATACGATATCCTTTTTTAAACGTACATAATACGTCACCTAAGTTCGTCACCAATCTTTTGATAATACTCAGACAGACTCGGACAAATAAATATAGGTACCTACATGCTACATACATGTAATCGAAAAACGGCCAAGTGCGAGTCGGACTCGCGCACGAAGGGTTCCGTACGTATCTTTAATAGAAAATCATATTTATTTTATGGGGACCACCTTAATATATTTTTTTTTTTAATTTTTAGTATTTGTTGTTATAGCGGCTACGGCAATACATCTAAATTTCAATTTATTACTTCAAATTACATTTTCTAGCTATAACGGTTTATACAGACAGACAGACGGACAGACAGACAACGAAGTCTCAGTAATAGGGTCCCGTTTTACCCTTTCGATACGGAACCCTAAAAACATAACCTCTCCTCACAGTCGTGTAAAAATAAATCGACGTAGGTACATATTATAACTAATTTGTTTAGTATTAACTAGCAAAGTAAAGTGTTATAAATAAAATAAATAAATAACTGTGCAAACTGGCAATATTTTGGTTGTTTACAGTTAAAAGGTACATGGGCGTAGCCACGGTGGGGCAGGGTGGGGCACTTGCCCCACCCTGGCTCTGGCCTGGAAAGTACCTAACCAAATCTAAAAAAATAAATTAAATTATCTAAGTACCTACTGACTAAAAAACTTAGTATCCGTAAGACAATTCACTCTCGAAAGTCGTCACACAAAAAAAATGCGATCTAAACAAAAAACTTGCGCACGATGCGACCCATACGCGTTAACAAACGTAATCCTTTTATTTTTCGTTTGTGTGTTTTTGGCCGATATCTCGAAAACTATCCACTTAAAGGCAAAAGTTATTATGACTTTTTTGTAGAAAGTAAAATTTCGCATCTTTTATTCCTTGTAAACTTTTTTGTAAAATGTACCGTTTACTATTTATGGCCCATTTAATGAACTGTTTTATCGTTTTTGGCTTATAACACTTAAAATATTGGATTAATCAATAAAATACATCTTTCGTACTTCCCGTGAACACAGTCTTGAAATTGCGAACCCTTTAGGTTTTGATTCCCTTTCAAATGTCGAAATGTGTGAAAATTTGCTTCAAGAATTCGTTTTTTTTCCTTTTAAGGTTCGAACTTCGAAGCCCTAAAAATTAACCGGGACTAGACTTAGGATAAAGTTGCTAGTTACATTTTTTTTTGCCCCACCCTGAGCCTATGGCTAGCTACGCCCATGAAAAGGTAGCTTTCTGCTATCAATACCTAGTACCTAATAACCAATCTATGTCAATACCAGTAACCTACATTTGGAATCTATTTATGAATGATTAATTGAACGAAATTCTTTCAAGTAGGATTACGTAAAACTTTTCAACGTGTTGGAATTTAATTAATTATTATTATCAGTAGACAGACTACAATGAATATAATCACTAGAATGGACTATAATGCAAAATGCAATTGGCGTGAAAAGAATGGCGTGAATGAAATTGGGGTTCGAATCCCGATATTTTAAAATTTGTTATACCATAAGACACATAATTTTCTGTTCTTTATAAATTTATATTTAAGTGCATTTGAATGCCATGAAACCAAAAATATCAAATTCAACATTAATTAATTCAACCGTTGATATTTTATACAATCTATATTATCAGACATACAGATAAAACATAAAAAACAAACAATACAAGCAATCCCATGCAAAGAGTATAATACCAAATCGATATCAGTGATAAAGTTTAAACAATGCAGTACGTGACCGGGTCACGTCGCCCCGCGCGGTTCCCACGGGCTCAGTTACAAGCGTTTGTATTCAATATCGACGTATGAACGAGACAGTTTTTTTTAGGGTTCCGTACCGAAAGGGAAAAACGGGACCCTATTACTGAGACTTCGTTGTCTGTCTGTCAGTCTCCAGGCTGTATCTCATAAACAGTGATAGCTAGAAAGCTGAAATTTTCAAAAATGATGAATTTCCGTTGCCGCTAAATACTAAAAACAAATACTAAAAATTTAAAAAAAGTTAAATATTAAGGTAGTACGGAATAGTACGGAAACCTTCGTGCGCGAATCCGACCCGCCCTTGGCCGGTTTTTCATAGAAAACGAAACATTCATCCTAACTAATATTTAAAATGCGATATGCTATCTGTCTGTCTGTCTCTTCTTAACGGCTACACAATTGAACCAATTTGGATGAAAAGACAATGTCAGAAATGGCACCTTTTTTTTTGGGGACCATCGACCAAACCATGTTTTTTTATACAAAATAATGTAATAAGCGTTTACAGTAATAATTCACGTCACAATAAATCAAAATCTCATCGTACTAATAGGTGAAAATTAAAAAAAAAAGTCACAACTCCGAAAATCCGAAAAATCGCATAACATACATGGGGGTGATTCGGATAGCCCTCTAGTTCCTACCTCCCAGCTTCAGCATATCACTACTTCTTGGGACACCCTGTGTATATAAAATTATGGTTTCACAATGTAAGTTACCATACTCCTTCAAAACGGCTGGACCGATTCTCATAAAATTCTATGCATATCGGGTAGACTTCAGAATCGGCCAACTATTTAAACCCCTAAGTGATAAGCGTAAGGCAGGACAACATTTTCCGGGACAGCTACAGTCTATAATATTCATGTCATCAACTTACGAAGACACAAAATTACATTTAAAATAATTACCCCGAAATTACAGTTATCATACAAATAGGCTAATGGACACAAAATTGTTTGACAAGTCTATAAAGTATTTACGATCACACGCAATAGCATCGATCCGAATGACCTAATTATTGACATGACACTTCAATATTGAAATACTAGCTTCCGTCCGCGGCTTCGCTTGTGTACATCATGGGAGACAGAATTTTTCAAATGGGACCAGTTTTTCCTGAGATTAGTGCGTTCAAACCAACAAATTCTTTAGCTTTATAATATTAGTATAGATAATAATCATTATTATTTAATAATTAATAGTATAGATATGTTCTTTCAACATAATCAAAACTATGGAAAAGTAAACGAAATAATTTGTTTTCAGGCGATTTTCACACAAGACTTCCTGACAGTACAGCTTGGTATCGGCGTATCTCTTCTGAGCCTGTTCTTCTTATTCATTTCAGTCATGGGCCTCTATGGGTCAATATATTGCTCACAGTTTCTGTTGTTTATGGTAAGTACAATAATAATATAGTACTTCACTTATTTTCTTACTAGCTGTGCCCCGCGGTTTTATCCACGCTGCGCTTAACTCAGGTCAGGTCGTCAGGTCTTTACCATGATGATATAATATCATATTATAGCCAATATGTTGACCCGACCTGTCTGTAATATTGATGCAAAATTCGTTCATTTATTCATACAGACAAACAGACAAAAATTCTAAACTCGATTATTGGGATCGTCCGCAGGTAAAACCGCACGGCACAGTAAGTATTTTATATGTTGTTATAATAAATCATTTAAAATCATATTTTTAAAAACATTAAATAAAACATTTTTTATTACAGTACGCTGCGTTGATTCTACTTGTAATGCTGTTGGAGTGTGCGTTATTCTTCTATTTTACTTCTAATATTCTTGAGGCAAGTTCAAAAATAAACTTATAATTTTTATACATAAAAATACTCTTGCAATTTAAAAAGGCCTAGACAGTAGCACAATGTTCTAAGGCCGGCTACTCACGTACCTTTTTTTTTTTTTTTATAGTGGGGAAATCTTCCAAAGATACCCACGGCCCCCGGGGAAGGAGCCGTGGGTTATGTCGGATTCTTACCGACTAAAACCCCACTGTGTTCCGTCGAGCCGCTTTAATGATGGGGCCGCGGGTATTTGTTGGAATTCTTCCGCGACAGCTACTCACGTACCTGCCTCAAGGGCATTATTGGAATTGCACCGTTGATTGTCTCCTTAATTGTGATGTATATGGACAAGCAGGGGCAATTTTTAAATTGACCTTTTTGACTTTTTAATTGCTCCGACTGCCGTGCAAAACCGAGATTATCCTTGCGGCAGGTGTGTAAGTAGCCCGCTTTAATTAACGCTGACTATTAGTTGAAGTGAATAATAGTCACTTTTATAAACGGCGCCGTTCAACTTACTGTCAGCTCCATTTGCGTAGGTGTATTTTATAAGCTTTGGTAATGTATACTAATATTATAAAGCTGAAGAGTTTGTTTGTTTGTTTGAACGCGCTAATCTCAGAAACTACAGGAGCCATGCAGGTGAAACCGCGGAGCGCAGTTAGTTATTAAAAGTTCAGTAAAACTTATTTGCAGTAAAATTAAATGTAAAACTTAGTTAAATTTAATGATTACTTTTAGGTAATCAAAATAGATTTAGAATATTTTTTTTTCCAGAAAGGAGTCGAAGAAAAAGACGGTCAGTTGGCCCACGGGTTACGCTTGGCTTTACACTGCTGTGATCGTAATAACTCGTATGTTATTCTTTCTTTTTCTATCTTTAAGAATCTATCGTCATTCGTCTAAAGAAATTTTGCACCTTTCTTTTTCTAATAAGAAAAATTATTAATTATACTCGTAAAATTTCTTACCAAGATTTGATAAGTCAAAAGTTATAAGATGTTAAGACTTAAGAAGTGCCTATTATTATTTAGAGAAAAATTACTGTTACCTTCATGTTATTATTATGTGAATTCGGAATAGAATCGTGTCTCCTTCCTCTTTTGAAGTCGGTTAAAAATATAGTCGTATTCATGATTTCATAGCAAGCATTTTCTGAGCAATATAATGAACCACAGAATATTTTAATATTAAAATATACTTCCAAAAAATATCTTGTCCTAACTTTTGTAAATTACTTACTGATCGATCATAATATTTTCCAAAATTTATTCAATATTTTCAAAATTTTTATGTTTTAATGTTTTAGAATGACGGAAAAGAATCCACCATGGTCCTGCTGCGGTGCTAATTACATCAAAAATTGTACTCAAGAGATTTTTTTTGAAAAGGTGCGTATTATTTCTTCGGTTAAAATAATTCGTCTCTACACTTTGATGAAATTTTATTTAGATTTATTGGCTACGTTCATTTATTATGTGTTGAAATTTTCAATGGGCATCGTTGGGCGAGTAGTGGCAATCACACAGACATTGTAAATTATTCATAATCGCCGTAATGGCGGCCAACATCGACGATCATTTGATGGGCCAACGCTGCCCATTGTGAAGAGGACCCATATTGTAATAAAATATTATTATTTTTTTGCATCACTATTTATTTAAGGCGTATTGATTGTATTTATCTGCACCTAATTGCAGATCCCACCTGATGTTATCTTCTTGAAGTGAAACTTCTTTATCGGGGTTGGAAAAAAATTTAGTGTAACATTTTTTCGTTACGCGCCATCTTGTTTTTATCCCTACCACGCGTGATTGACGTATTTCTGTAAAGTTACATATAGTAAATTATTTTTTGAAAAATAAAGAAGTTTCACTTCTTACGTGTGTAGGTACACTAGTACACGCACACATTTTTTTTTATTATAGGTAAACTGTCTAATGTATATTTAGATAGATAGATAGATAGATAAAACGTTTATTCATAGAACACAATCACACTTACAAATAAAACACAAAAGATAAAAAACAGTAAACAATACAGAAAACACTCATACACACAGAAATATTAAAAGTATAACAATTAAACCGTTAATGTGCACTGCGTTCTACGAACAGGCCTTGGCTCAGCATAAATGTCTGAGTTTTTTAAAGAAACCCGGACGCTGATATTCTGCCAATGCCTCTTGAGGGCAGAAAATTAAAATAAACTTAAATAAATGGATAGCAAGGGAGATAAAGGTTAAATATTTATAAAATTATAGTATACAATATCAATAAACATATAGGTACACAAATGAAAGGGAAATACACAATATAAGAAATAATAATAAACTTCAGGAACCAACAAGCATTCCACAGAAGGTGTAGATAACTCTGTGGGCTTACGCCTTACGGCGGAAAGACTGTGCAAATGAACAAAAATAAACTAAGAAAAAATAAATAAATATATCAAAATTATGGAACTGATTTTTGTATTCCTAGAAGGTAGTCTCGATAGACAGTTTTGAATCTTGATTTACAACAAATGTTGCGTATGGGCGGAGGAATGTCGTTCCAACATTTTGTTGCACAGTACTTGAAACTGCCGCGGAAAGCCATTGTTCTATGTTTTGGTTTTGGTTTGGTTTTGGTTTTGTTTTATTTAAATATTTAAAATGTGTTTCTTTCAGAACTGCAAACAGTCCATAACCGAATTTTTACATAGATACGAAACTTATATCTACGGAACCATAGCAGCGACGCACATACTATTGTCGTCTCTCTCTCTCCTGCGGCGGGCGAGCAGTGCGTCCCGCTCGCACACCTAGCGCTTACAGCGCCAGTCTGGCGGTTAGTAACGCCATCTAGCGAGATTTTTTGAAGTATTTTAAGATATTTTTTATTTTCATCTTAAATATTACTTCACTAGATGCGCCCTGCGGTTTTACCCGCAATGCTCCGCTCCTGTTGGTCTTAACGTGATGATATAATATAGCCTTCCTCGACAAATGGGCTATCAAGCATCGAAAGAATTTTTCAAATACCAGTAGTTCCTGAGATTAGTGCGTTCAAACAAACAAACTCTTCAGCTTTATAGTATAGATTTATTTTACTGAAAATATGTGTACGTTTACATGAAATTTTTTTTTTTTGAGTTTTTAATTATTTTATTTCCGTGGAATTCATAAAAATTATCATCTCTTATTATTTACATACTTTTTATCCTATTTTTATTGTATAAAAACTGTCCCGTCCCCTTTCCCAAGCAGTAGGTAGATTCTTTAAACGTAACAGACACACAAACAAATTTAAATGTAACTAATAATTTAATATAATATAAATTAATAAGTAACATATTTTTTTAACAGCTGAAAACAAAAAATGGCGGCGAGGGCGCGTAACGCCGAGTGACGTCACAGAACAACCCGACGATGTTATGATGGTCGTTTTGGGCAGAGCCAGGATTGGCTGGATGGACAAACAGACATAACTACTGGCTTCTGCTTTATCCTAAAAATTACGGTTTATCTATAAAAATATGCTATACTAGCTTTCCGCCCACGGCTGCGCCCGCGTTTTCAAAGAAAAGACTGCGTATCTCCCGTTCCCGTGGGATTTCCGGGATAAAACCTAGCCTATGTGTTAATCCAAGTTACCCTCTATATGTGTGCTAAATTGCATTGAAATCGGTCCAGTAGTTTATGCGTGAAAACCATACATAATTACAAACCTTTCCTCTTTATAATATTAGTATAGATTAAGATAAACTCATGAGATTTTTGTATTGTCAGCGATCCTTGATAAGTGTACAAAGTATCTATTCAATCTGACAGTTTAAAGTGGGTCTAAATCGAGTTTAAAGGTATCCGGCTATACCTACATAAACATGTGAAGCTAATAAAAACGTGTTAATTTAATATGTACTAGAATTCCGCCCGCGGCTTCGCCCGCGTTTTCAAAGGAAAACCCGCATAGTTCCCGTTCCCGTGGGATTTCCGGGATAAAACCTATCCTATGTGTTAATCCAATTAAGTTATCCTCTATATGTGTGCTAAATTTTATGGTAATCGGTTCAGTAGAATTTGCGTGAAAGAGTAACAAACACACACTCACATCCTCACAAACTTTCGCATTTATAATATTGGTAGGTTAATAGTTTATGACCTTTTCTCAGCCCTAAGTGCCCTAACTAACAGATAAACATAAAATTTTATAAAAACAAACAAGCTTTTTCAAGGAGTAGGGCAACACTACTCCTCGAAAACAACATGAATAGTGAAATAAATAGATATAGCTCTAGGGTGTCCCAGAAATCGACGTCAAGCCGAAATTTTTGAAGTTATGGATTTTTTTATTTAATTCCAGAAAATGTACACCATGTGACAGTTTTTTCATTCCTGTTGCTACAAATATTTACTTTTTGCCATTTTTTTTTCTCTTACGTCATCCCGAATAGTGTAGATTTAAATAGGTTTTCTACTTTTTTATAAGCTTATATTAAAAGATAAATAAAAGATAATTAAATACCTACAAATAATTTGCTATTACTCGAATATAAGTGAAGTCGCGTAATTTCTTGCGGGATTTCATTTATTATAAACGCTCAAATGTTAATCATTGTACCAAAGATGCGGTCAATCTGTAGGTATTCTAGTTTTTAAGTGCTGTAAAAATAATAAATAATATATTACGTGTATTCAAATTTTGTTTTTATTTTAATGTCTTTTTCCCTACTCCTATTAAAAATGTGAGTATATGTATGTTTAGTAGATAATTTAAGGTAATTTGTATCTTAGAGAATCAAAAAATTTCTGTGGAGTGTAATGCCACAGAAAGCACGAAAACTATCGTAAAATGATGCGTATCGTCACACCCCGGATAGTTCATTGAAATGTTACATTTTTTAGGCCTAACCTTGCGTTTTTTAGAGGACGCAATTTTGTTTTTTTGATATGTAGGGGGGTTCAGTGTGAAGCTAAAACCAAGTTTGTGGGGTCGCCACCCTTGTCCCACGGCCGCCATCTTGAAAATAGCGGTTGGAATGGTTTTTACGATATATCTCTTAAACTATTTATTTGATAAAAAAATATCGTTAACATTATTTGTTGCAAATTAAATTCTCTACAACTTTGGTCCAGTAACTTTTTGTCGTAGAACTATAAATAAAAAAGTTATAAGCGAAAATGTTCAGAAATTAGAGATGTTTATATTTTTCAATAAAACTTTTTTTTATAATTTTACGAAGAAATGATATCAGACCATTTTTGTAGATTGTTTTTCGAGGAACAACTTTTACCTACAACATTTTTTCATTACGTCAAAAGCTAAGGTTTTACAGCGCTCAGAAGTGAGTACTATTTTTCAGTAGTAACTATACATAATATAATATTGGCTATTGGCTCTTTTCCCAGACTCCACAACAATGGAAGCACACTGCAGAACATTTCAGCCCTGCTTTTCGACGTAAAAAAAACGCGCTTCCAGACTCTATCTCCTGGGTGGTGGGGAAAAGATTCAATAATTAATTATTAATGATATTGCAAAATTAATTATTAAAAATATTATAATAACAAAAAAAAACAATTACTGATGACAAATTATTATTTACACACATAATATAAGTATACTGTATAGATCAGAGTACTGAAAATTAGTACTCACTTGTAAATAAAAGTTGTTCCTCGAAAAACAATCTACAAAAATGGTCTGATATCATTTCTTCGTAAAATTATAAAAAAAAGTTTTATTGAAAAATATAATGTATCTCTAATTTCTGAACATTTTCACTTATAACTTTTTTATTTATAGTTCTACGACTAAAAGTTACTGGACCAAAGTTGTAGAGAATATAATTTGCAACAAATAATGTTACTCAATGTTTTTCATCAAATAAATAGTTTAAGAGATATATCGTAAAAACCATATCAACCGCTATTTTCAAGATGGCGGCCGTGGGACAAGGGTGGCGACCCCACAAACTTGCTGATAGCTTCATACTGACCCCCCCTACACATCAAAAAAATAAAATTGAGTCCTCTAAAAAATGCAACCCCAAATGTAACTTTTCAATGGAGTAGGACACTCCATACAAAATTATCGTTTTGACAGTCACACTGTAGAGACTGCAAATGTGTGTGTTAACGCTTTATGGTTGGCACATTTGTGACTAGCGTAAAAAAAAATTCGCGTTTTTCTGATGAAATACATCCGTAAACAGCACCATACCTAACCATTTTCTACGAAAAACGATGCAGAAAAATGCGTACCATTTTTTGTGATTTTTAGCCTGATCGTGCGGGGTGAGGTAAGTGTTTAACTTTGGCGGGAGGCGGAGAGTGTCCGTTCTGTAGCGTTTAGCTACTATTATGTATTCTGTGGTATCGTCATTATTCTCTAAGGCGCGGGACATATACAAGCGGCGCGGCGCGCATCGGGCGCACTGCGGGCGCGCCTCGGGCGCGCATCGGGCGCGCTGCCGGCGTGCATCGGGTGCGCTATTGGCATTTTGTATGAAATAATTTTGGAAAGGCGGCGCAACCGTGGCACAACCGTGGCGTGCCGTCTCGACGCCTGTCCAAAATTCTTTCATACAAAATGTATAAGAAGGACGTGGTGCAAAACAGATTCAAGAGGTGCGCTTATGGCACGCCCGCGCCCGCGCCGCTTGTGTTTGACCCGCGCCTAAATCTCTCTTGGATGGGAATTTGAATGTCGTGCGTAAAAGGAACTAATTTTATATGTCATAATAACGTCATGCTTCCGACGTGACGATACGAATATTTTGGCGATAGTTTTCTTGCTTGCGCCTTATTAAATGATTACTAAATAACTAATACGTAGTTCAAAGACATTTTTATTATGATGCAGTCAAAAGTAGCAGATAATACCTTGCCGTCTTATAGCAGACTAAAACAGTCTAGGAATTCTAGGTTTGCTATTAAAAAAAAGGATACAATAATTAAAACATGAGTATATTAGAAAAATATTTGTTAATTACAATAAGAAAAACACTCGTTTAATATAGGTTGTATCAGTTGTTTCATTGCCGCTAGATGGCGCAATTATACAAATGAAAAAATTATTTCACAAAAAAACAAACACACACTTGTTAAAAACAGACTTAATACAAGAACGTTAAAAAAATCTTAATCGAGTAATTGAAAAATTTACCAAAAAACTATAAAATATATTGACATGTATGCAAATTAATGCTTTTTTTAACACAAAAAGGGTGGGAAAGATGTACATAAAGTACTTAGGTAAGCAACTGAAATTTAATTTACAAAAAAAATGTTGTGTGGTTTTATGAAACCACGGTAAAAGTGAAACTGTTCGAACGGTTCCGAACACTGCTTTGTGTAGCGCATGTCGCGTGTCGGTCGGCTGCCGAGTAGGTATACCTACTCGGCAGCCGCGATACACGCGACATGCGCTACACAGACCAAAAAGTTTGAGACGATGTAATAAAAGTTTCACTTTAAAAAGTATTTTATTTGTATACAATCTTTATTAATTTAATTATTACACTACAAATTGCGTGATCACAATTTTACTTAATAAATTACAAATCTCGTCACGACAGCCATTACAACAGCTATAGTCCTTTCCACCTAATAGCATCTACAGACGCTCCGATTCGGTTGGTGCCAACCATCCGACCACGACCAAATCGGAAAGTGAAGAGAGCGGTCGGTCCGACATAATTATTATTAATATTGGTTTGACGTGGTCGGATGCGCCGGCGATACCGACCAAACCAACTTCCTATCCGATCCGACCAAATTGGAACGTTTGGAAGCTTTGTTCCGACCAAATCGGCTCATTCCATAGAGTAATATAGGTAATTGGCTCATTCGCATTCGCCAACGCCGCCGGTGTAGGACGTCAACATGAACGCCGAGGGAGTTACGGTCACCGAACGTGACATAATAATAAAATTACTGGAACTATATAAAGACTTTCCCTGTTTGTGGGACTTAAGTAACAAAGATTACGCAAATAGATTATTTATTTGTTATTCATTTATCTTAGTAAGTACATTATTTTGATAAAACTCGTAGGGTTCAGCCTGCGTTTGCAATGTAAGCGGAAAAAATGTAATTATTTACGAAATCACATTAGAAACCTCAAAAATAACAGTACTTCTCCACTATTTAATGGATTTTATTATACATATAAACTTTCCTCTTGAATCACTCTATCTATTAAAAAAACTGCATCAAAATCCGTTGCGTAGTTTCAAAGATTTAAGCGTACAAAGGGACATAGGGACATAGGGACAGAGAAAGCGACTTTGTTTTATACTATGTAGTGATGGTCAACTGACAGCTGGAAGGCCAACCGTCGGACAATCTGTAGCAATGTTGGAATGGTTGCCATTTCGGTTCCAATATGGTTGGCACCAACCAAATCGGAGCGTCTGTAGATGCTTTATGATGATTTCTGTGACACATCGATTTTTGACACGTGTAGAGATGTCTTTACTGAAATCATATCAATTGTTTCCGATAATCGATAATATTTTATATGGAAATGAAATCGATTTGAATAAAGTACCAAAATTTGTTTTTTCGGCATTTCGCCAACAATTAACTAAGGAAACTTAGCAAACAACAGCAACAAAAAGTCAACCATAACAATTAGTAACAATAACAGAATACCACGTAAAGTATCAACATAAAAATGCAACTTGTATACAAGGCTGACGCACTCGTACAGACGATTGACTCGATTGACAAACGATCACAAGATGGGCGCCGATTATATGATTTTCCAACTCTATGATTTTTCAACGATCCATTTCATGTACACGAATTGCGTTGGTATTTTTGTGTTATTTTATTTTATTTTTCATTATATTAAACTACCTAAACAATACTGTTTTTTATTTATAAGCTTAAGATGTTTCATTTTTATATTTTTGGTAATAATGCCGCCATAAAATAAAAATATTATGCACTAAAATTATTTTGACGTTTTAAACATAAAATACGTAATTCGGAACACGATGAAGTGTCACAGGAATCATCATAGCAGCTGATCATAGCTGAAAAGGACTATAGCACCGTCAATAAAATTAGCAGTAATTATCATACATGCATCATTTTAATATAGCGCCATCTATTGAAATTTATAAATTTCGAAGTGTATCAAATGCGCTTCATAATGGATCTTTCCAAAGGCATGAGATGTTTTACTGCGGTTTAGCGTAACTTATATTACTATCTAGCTTCCTAACTAAAAGTGAAGTCCCTTAAGTGAGGTAAGGGGCGGATGCATAGAAATCTAAATAACAAGACACATAGAAGTGCTATAATGTCATAATTCGTATGAAAACCGCTGTCGCCAAAATCAACACATTTAAACCGATAGCTAAACAGTACACACAAGTAAACTATATGCCTTTTATTGGACAGCTTGATTTTAGTGAAAACTAACTTAAATATTAAATTAAGCTTTTGAATATGTATCCTAACGCACGAATTTACGGTTTATTTTAGAATAACATCCCTAAGTATATGAGACGTTTTGTTTATTTTTGCTCCAATACGAAAAATTCGGCTTTTCTACAACAGAGGTTGTCAATTTTCAATAGATAACTTTGAACATAAACTCATAGAAATAAGGTTGAAATTTGTGTTAAACGTGATAATAAGAATGGTCGACTGTGTCATTCATTGTTATTTCGATTACTATGGTGACACTCGTAATACTTGTAAATATTCTATAATTTTAAGGAAAAACGGCATTATTTCTAAAAAAAAATATTTACCGATGAAATATTATTCCTTTATTAGTATAATTACAACTTGTGGAAGAATTTCCGCAATGGGAAATGCTGAAACACACCATGTTTACACACATAAGTCTCCAGAGCAACTGAACAGTGACGAACACACTGGTGGTGTGAAAGTCACCTGAGTGGCGACAAGGTCACGCGCGGTTACGACTTCTAGTGTCTTGTTATTTAGATTTCTATGGGCGGATGCATGCATCTATAGTAGTCCAGCGCCATCTATCCTACTTAATGCTTAATTATAAATGCGAAAGTTTTGAGAATATGCATGTATGTTTGTTACTCTTTCACATAATTGTTGTTCATCATTTCGCAAATACTACTGAACCGATTAAAATGAAATTTAGCACACATATAGAGGGTAACTTGGATTAACACATAGGATAGGTTTTATCCCGGAAATCCCACCGAAACGGGAACTATGCGGGTTCTACTTTGAAAACACGGGCGGAAAAGTTAATAATTGCTTAAAGTTTTTATTAAATCTCGGTAAAAATAAAACAAATATATTATTAAGTCTTTTATTAAGTTTTATATTCAATATAAAATGTATTAACATTATGAAAGTTATAAAATTCCGTCTGTTATTCATTCCAACATAACACATCCATTTTAATACAAAACTAGCGACCCGCCCCGGCTTCGCACGGGTGCAATGCTGATACTAAATACACTACAGAAAAATAATTGTGAACGTTGTATAGGTATAAAAATATAGCGGCCCGCTCCGGCATCGCACGGGTATAAAATACCTACATAGCCGGGCGGCCGCAAACGCTACGTCCCGCAATTTTTAAATCTGTAATATCTTCGAAAATATTCACTTAAATCATACGGTGTAAAGGGCCATATGGATCTATATTAAATGAACAATGTATCCATGGTATTTAATTGGTTAAGGATTAATGCTGTATTGGTTAAAATCGCTTCGAAAATTAGCCATTATTTGTCGTAAAAAGTAAATGACAAAAAAAAGTTATTGTGGGTTATCCATAAGAGATAGACATATACCATCGCGGACTTTTCTGTAGACCTTTTCAATGTGTATAATACTTAGTACATTATTTTGATAAAACTCGTAGGGTTCAGCCTGCGTTTGCAATGTAAGCGGAATAAATGTAATTTTTTACGACATCACATTAGAAACCTCAAAAATAACTGTACTTCTCCACTACTTAATGGATCTTATTATACATATAAACCTTCCTCTTGAATCACTCTATCTATTAAAAAAAACCGCATCAAAATCCATTGCGTAGTTTCAAAGATTTAAGCGTACAAAGGGACATAGGGACATAGGGACATAGGGACAGGGAAAGCGACTTTGTTTTATACTATGTAGTGATATAACAACTAATATATTTAAATTTGTTTTTAAAAAAGCCTCTTAATAAATTCGGAAAAATAAATGAATTTATGGCACATCATAATAGGTACAGAAAAAAAACTAACAGCCTTACTAACAAAAAGTTAAACAATGGATAAATTTCTACCATTTTCTACCATATCTGTGTCCTGCTCTTGCTCACATGAAACGTCAATCATATAAACAAGACAGGTTATTGCAATAACTAATCCATTGCAAAGCGAATGGGTAACATTTTATTAGCAAGACCGTTAATATACAATAAATAATTAATATTATAATGGCATTAAAATTAATATTTTAAGGTGATTGCAACGATCTGTTCCCAGCCAATATCCCGCTAGATGGCGCTGAATTCTACATTTCTAGTTTATTTGAGTTTTTGCGTAATTGGAATAGTCATCAAACCTAGGAATAGTCATGGCGGTTACTGAATATTATATTTTATTGAAATATGTTATATCATTGCCTTAAAATCCACCCAATTCGGTAAAATTATGCGTTTTAACATCTGTCATTGCATACAGGGTCGTTTACACACACAGACGTATACAAAAATGATAAAGATTTAACTCTAGATGGCGTGAATGTAAAGCGCGTCACACACGGTGAAGATACTACCTATAATATTTTATCTAATCTAGTAATATTTTATATTACAGTATCTTAAGGTATCCGGTATCAGCGTTCTGACCATCATTTTTCTTTTTTCGCTGTAGAACCGCCATCCTGTTACAAATGACCCACAAAGGAGAATGACCACGGGTGGTATCGGTAAAATTTTAGTTGTGCCACGTATTCGTTATATTGTTAATTCCTATTTGTATTTATAATGATCATATGTATCAATATTAAGTCTTAATTAAACCGGATAAATTGAAATAATAGTAAAAGTAAAAGTTTTTCTTTTGAAACATGTATGAACTTTCGCATTAGTAGGAAGTAGGATTGTTATAAAAATAAAAGTTATATTTGTTGGCGTAAACTATTTTATTGTAATTTTGGGAAATAAATAATGTCAAAATTGATTACCTACAATAAAACGCAGTTTTATTTTATTACCTACATTACACTATTGTTTTTTTTTTATCAAAACATGTATTTGAAGTAGCAAATATGATATTATGCTGATCCAAGCATTTTCACTCAAAACTAATATCACTAATGATTTGTAAAAGTAAATTATTTCAAAATACATTTCATAACCAACAAGTAAGAATAATTATTCATACAACAACAAATCAAAAACACTATTTACTATGGAAAAAAAACCAGGAAGGTGAAAAACATATTTACGATTTCGATGCACTCGACTTTTAGTAAAATAATAGGTAAAAATATTATTATGGTTTTGATCACAGACATAATATCTGTGGTTTTGATTTTAGCTACTAGTATCAGAAAGCTGCGTGTTCAATGCACGTCGGGGTCCCACAACTGTGGAGGAAGGAAGGTAGAATACCTCCATCGAATAAGTGAAGTTTCTCGACATACTCGATTTGCCGACCGGCCTCAATGAAGATTGTCCGAAAGTTGTATATGTGCTCTGTAACGAAAAAATTTCGCTAGCGCGATTCAGAGTGAGGTGTCGTACAATATACCTAATGAAGTTTTTCATCTTTTTATTTTACTGCAAATACAAAATAAAAATTAAACAATGGTAATGTAAATTCTAAACAAACTACTACCAAAATACAATTAGAACAAAAATCATTTGACTTGTTTATTTCACCCAGAGGCCAGAGGCGGCTCGTGACAAAATTGTATAGGTGTTCACTTGAAATAAAACAACGAAAATACAATAGCGTTCGGGATGATTTATTACAAAAAAATGAGCACCACATTTTATAAATGTCTATAACACTAAAAATTACAAAGTACAGGCTATTTCAAAACGAATTCAATGACTAGGTATCAATAATTAGTAAATCACCGAATTTGCATTCGCGAGCGTAGGTATCCATAGTGTTTGTCACTGACGGTCACTGACCTCTATAACTTATAGTTATAGAGGTCAGTGGTGTTTGTTGTGTAAACATGTATGTATTTGAGTAGTTAGTAGCATATTATATTCTGAATTTCTGATCCATGCCTATTCACTCAAAACTAATAACACTAATGATTTGTAACAGTAAATTATTTCAATAGGTAGGTATTTGAACATTTCCCAACAAGACGTAAGAATAATTATTCGTAGGTATACAAGATACAATAACAAATCTAATACACTATTTATTATTTTATTATTTACTAGCGGTCCGCCCCGGCTTCGCCCGTGGTACATGTTTACGTTTTCTCTCCATAAGAAGTAATAGCTAGAGAGCTAGCGCAAAGCTACCTGTATGTATTTGACCAGACCTGGATTTTTGTGTGTTGATTCCCCTATACCTACTATACATGAGATGAGGAGTCACTAAGCCCAGAGTGGTGGACGGGGCGCGCGCTTAGGTAAGACAGGTGGAAATTTTTGGCGAACTTTGAAACCATTTGACCACGTCTGCCATTTTGATATTTGAAAATAGATTATTATTACTATCGGAAAATAACAATGGCAGACCATTATCACGCGGATAACATTCTGGCAGACACTTATGAAAGTGCTGAAAAAAATACAATTTTGAAAGTATTTGACCAGATCTGCCATTCATATATTTTATTTATTAGGGTCTTAAAAACTTATTTTCGAAACGGCAGACATTTTCATTGCGTACAGACTTCAGCAGACAACAAAACTTTACAGACTTCAGCAGTCAACAAGACTTAGCTTCTACATGGTCAGATGTATATATGTATTACGTTCCCTGACCTTACATCAATGATTTACTTTATTAATGTTTTTATGGTCATTTACATTTAATTTTGAAAACTATGGAATAAAATTTATAAATTTGATGATACAAAACTAAATATACATTTGTAAAGAATCTCAAATATAAAGTTGTGTTGCAAATAACAAATCATCATTTAAATATTTAGTTTATTTCTTTATTTAAGAAACAATTAACAATTACAAAACAACATAAAAAAACACGCATGCATTTATTGAAATGTTCATTCATCATCACTATCGTATGGCGTTGTGTGACTCGTCTTCATAATCCATTGAATCGGATTCTGTAAAAGTAAAACGTAAATTATATAATAAAAGAAATGAGTCATTATAAACTTACCTAGTAAGGCAATGCCTTTGATGTCGCACGATGCCGCCGCGCCGCCAGTGTAGGTACTTCTGCTGCTACATGAAAATATGCTAGGGTTGCAACAAATGGGAAATAAAACAATTGTGATTATTACTATTATGATGTAATCATTTATTCATATTATGTACATTCAAAACAATTGCTATTATTAAATCTGATGTAATTATTTTTTCATAAATATATAATTATTATTAATTACATAATATATTGCACTGTGAAATATTTACGTATCACTTTATTTTTGATGTTCTTAATTGTCTTTTATAAAATTTAAGTGACGCATTCGCATTGGGATCAACAATCCGATAAGAAAAGAATGGAGACAACATATACATAGCTTTGATTTCAATTCTACAGATACAAAATATACAATCTATCTAAAATGATACAACGGATGTTTCCTGCGTTTTCTCGTCAAAATACCGAAACAACGTAATTATTGTATAGTAGTTGGGCGTGAAAGTAAAAAAACAAATGAAAAGTGTTTTCCATATGATTATTTATTAAATTTACGCGATTAAGAATAATTTCAACGATACAATTTAGTAACCGAGAATTCAGAGGATTAAAGAAAATACCTGCCTGATCATTTTATCAAACTCTAAAAGAATTATGGTTATTTCGCATCACTCGGTTTATTAGTTTGGTAATAATTATTAAAGGTAGTTACAACCCTAGCCATTGAGTCGAACGGTAGGCAACACAATATCGACTTTGTGCGGGTACATATGGTACATTTCTTCTTGCTGTGAAGCGTAATTATTATTATTAAGATTTTTTAGGCTATTTTGAATCAGCTGTTCTAATTTAATTCTAGAAATTTATTAAAACGTGATTTTTTTAAAAGTATATTATGAGTTTATAAATACCTCAACCAATAGTTATTGTGTCCTATCCTCATTTCTTTATATCTTGGTAGTTAACTAAAGTGTTAAATTTACATAACCTCAACAACAACATTTACACTGCCACTGCACTAAAACTAAACTAACTAGCTCTCTAGCTATAAGAACCATCCTCGTACTTCAAGGGATATAATAAAAAAAGAATTATCGAAATCGGTTCAGCCGTTCTCGAGTTATGCGCTTACCAACACATTTTGCGATTCATTTTTATATATAAGACTAGCGGTCCGCCCCGGCTTCGCCCGTGGTACATGTTTACGTTTTCTCTACATAAGAACCATCCTCGTACTTCAAGGAATATAATAAAAAAAGAATTATCGAAATCGGTTCAGCCGTTCTCGAGTTATGCGCTTACCAACACATTTTGCGATTCATTTATATATATATACTAGCGGTCCGCCCCGGCTTCGCCCGTGGTACATAATATTTACGTTTTCTCTACATAAAAACCATCCTCGTACTTCAAGGAATATAATAAAAAAAGAATGATCGAAATCGGTTCAGCCGTTCTCGAGTTATGCGCTTACCAACACATTTTGCGATTCATTTTATATATAAGATAAGATTATGTGAAAATAACCAGGAAGGTGAAAAACATATTTACGAAAACATAGTAACATAATATGGCTGTCGCTACAATAATTATATTTCAATTTTATCTTTTTATACCTAGTAGAACTGGCCGACGAATAAAAAAAATCGTATTAGAATAAATACAATAAATTACGGAACAAAAAAAGGATTGTAACTGAATTAGGTATGTTTGTTTCTGGGCGCACCGTTTTCGACGACGCGACGCGCGACGTAAGCGTATAGGTATAGGTACCTACTTTGCTAAAACAAACTAATAAAATTGTGTGTCTGTCTGAAAATTCGGAAAAGCATATTTTGCAAGTTTGTAATTACTTTGATAGTTTACCGATTTATAATAATTGTAATTGTAATTGTATAATATATAATTTGCAATGTGGTGAAATTTCATAAAAATCACGGGCCAATTTTTTGTTTTGAATCCCACCGAAAATATAATTGCGTTATTAGAATAATTAATTACTATACCTACCCACGATCAATTATTACAATATAGTCTCAAATGCATACTAGAGAAATATTGCAATTTGATTCAATTAAAATGCATAGCATACAAAAATAAATTCACAACACAAGAAATTCCGCGCGCAAATCATAGCGCGTGTCAATGAAATCAAGAATGTTTTATATCAAGCCGACGCGGACGACGACGCGACGCCGAACAAAAGTACCTACGACGGACGACCACGCTTCGAGTTGCCAAACAACATGAGTAATAAATTGTTTACAAAAAAAACAAGTTTTCCATTTTTCTGTATGAGTAGACAGAACTTCAAAACGCCACCTGCTACGGTTTATAATTTATATTATGAACGATTGTTATAAAAATAAAAGTTATATTTGTTGGTGTAAACTATTTTATTGATCAATAATTTTGGAATTTAAAATTGTCAACATTGATTACAATAAAACGCAGTTTTATTTTATTACACTATTGTTTTTTTTATCAAAACATGTATTTGAAGTACCATATAATATTATGCTGATCCAAGCATTTTCACTCAAAACTTATATCACTAATGATTTGTAAAAGTAAATTATTTCAATATACATTTCATAACCAACATGTAAGAATAATTATTATTATTCCTACCTACAACAACAAACCTAAAACACTATTTACTATGGGAAAATAACCAGGAAGGTGAAAAACATATTATTATTTACGATTTCGACGCACTCGACTTTTAGTAAAATATAGTAGGGAAACATAATATTATGGTTTTGATTTTTGCTACTAGTATAAGAAAACTGCGTGTTCAAACTACTTGTTTGTCTGTCTGAAAATTCGGAAGTACTTTGGTAGTTTACCGATTTATAATAATATTGTATATATCGTTGTTTAAAAAATATTCAAACACAATAAAATATGATATATGTACTGATTTATCACTGGTTTCAGTGATGAACTGATGAGTCAATTATAGCCACTATACTTTCGTCATACGTGTGTATGATTGATGTGATTTGCAACGTGGTGATATTTCAGAAAAATCACGGGTCAAATTGTCCCACCGAAAATATAACTGCGTTATAAGAATAACTATACCTACGATAAATTATACATAATACAATATAGTCTCAAATGCATACTAGTGAAATATTTTATTTGAATTAATAAAATAAAAAAATAAATAAAAAATAATAATAATACAAAAATAAATTCACAACACAAGAAAATCCGCGCGCAAATCATAGCGCGTGACAATGAAATCAAGAACTTTCGAGCCGACGCGGACGACGAAGGAGCCTAACAAAAGTACCTACAATCATAGGCGGCTCGTGACAAAATTGTATGGCCGTGTTCACTTGAAATAAAACAACGAAAATAGGTACCTACAATAGCGTTAGCAGTACAAAAAAAAATGAGCACCACATTATAAATGTCTATTTATACACTAAAAATTATAGAGTATTTCAAAACGAATTCAATTATTATTGGGGAATAATAAAACGAGCGACTGAAAATAAAGTGAGCGACTGATTATGAGATACTGATTTAATAACTTGAGCGGTATGAATTTGAGTAATTGACAAAGAAACTAAACAAGCAACGAATATTACTTGATAATAAAATACAAATTGAGTGTACTAAAGGAGGATTGTGATTAATCCATTTGATATATTAAAATTCTAACTGTGTGATTACATTACTACATGAGCGACTAAATTACTAGTTGAGCGAAAAGATTACTAAGTGAGCGACTAAATTACGCTCATTTAGAGCGACTAAAACACTAGAATAATTGTTCAAATAGTTATTTGATAAAACTTTCAAAAACAAATTGAACTGATAGTACATACTCTGTCCATTATAGTATTTTTCAAAGTGATTTTTCTATTCGAAATACCTCGATTAGGATAAAATGCCACTCAGTATAAATAAATCATATGCCAAATAATGAATATAATACAAGACGTAATTTTGTCACTCAAACAATTAATATTAGGTCGCTCAAATATTATGAAGCTGCTCATTTTGTATTTTATGTAACGCAAATTAATGTTTGTTAGTTTCTGATCTATTAATTTTTCATCGCTCGCAGTCAGTCGCTCACTTAGTAATACTGTTACCCCAATTAATTATTTTTGATAACTAAAACTTTAATTTACAGTCACTCGTTTAAATACTACCCATTATTATTTAGCAATAATTAGAAAATCCCCGAATTTGCATTCGTGATCGTATTCATAGTGTTTGTCTACACTAATATTATAAAGAGGAAAACTTTGTTTGTTTGTTTGATTGTAATGAATAGGCTCATAAACTACTGGACATTTTACCAATGTTTGCAAGTTTGTGATTACTTTGATAGTTTACCGATTTATAATAATTGTATACTTATATCATTGTTTAAAAATATTCAAACACAATATGATATAGGTACTGATTTATCACTGGTTTCAGTGATGAACTGATGAGTCAATGTTAGCCACAATACTAATCACTTTCGTCATACATGTGTATGAACTATGATTGATGTGATTTGCAATGTGGTGAAATTTCATAAAAATCACGGGCCAATTTTTTGTTTTGAATCCCACCGAAAATACATATATTACTAATTGCGTTATTAGAATAATTAATTACTATACCCACGATCAATTATTACAATTTACAATATAGTCTCAAATGCATACTAGAGAAACATTGCAATTTGAATCAATTAAAATGCATAGCATACAAAAATAAATTCACAACACAAGAAATTCCGCGCGCAAATCATAGCGCGTGTCAATGAAATCAAGAATGTAATTTTATATCAAGCCGACGAGCGACGACGCCGAACTAAAGTACCTACAGTACCATTTACCTTCAGTGTACAATACAGTTTACAGACCTACGACGGACGAACAATAATGAGTAATAAATAAAAAAAAACATAGTTTCTAAGGTCATTAGTTTTATTTTATTTTATTGTTATTTTCTTTGAACGATTGGAAATGAAATTACTCAATTTTTACACAGAACTTTGATTTATTAGAATTATGCTCATTATGCATAAGATAACGAACGCGAATGCACGACATCTAGCGCGTCAATGTCTAAACATCGCCTTTCGTTTAGACATTGACGCGCTAGATCTGTAATAAGTATATAGTCTATGCGCTAGATGTCGTGCTTTATGTCGTGTTTCGCTTGGCAAAAGTCACGCACACTACTGTAGAAGTGTCAAATTTTTCCGGTATTTTACTGTTGTTTTTCTAAGTAAATATTGTAAATTATTGATTAAAAAGGTCGAACGCGCACACATTTCATTATAGAGAAGTGATAAAATGATTAGTTTTAAAGAAATAGTGTCTGTGTTAAGTGTTTAGAGGTAATCAAAAATGTATGGAGGGACGGTCGGAACATCAACCTTAATGGTATACAAATATATTTTTTTTAATAACGAAAATTAGGCACTTTATGGCGGGATTCGAACCCGCGTTTCAAGGACCACAATCTTTTATTCTCTTTTCTTTAAAAATCTTCTATTTTTCCATCATGAAAGTAAAATAAAATTATATTATTATTAAAAAAAAAAATACTTTAAAATTATTAAATTATTTCAACAAAAAAATTTAAAGCCTCAAATATGGTAAAAATGGTTAACAATATGGAAAAATCCATATCAGATTTCAAATATAATTTTGGTTAGTATATCTTGAACTGCTGAACCGATTTTAATGAAAATAATGATCAAAATGTGATGTTTCTATGACATTTGTGAACCAACCAACACACAGCCACATATTCTATATATTTATCTGAAAGCTCATATGAATAATCATTATTATATTTTACAATAATATAAGTTTTTTCTCGTAGTTAATACAAACAAAATAAAATGGCGTACATCTTAATTTATACAAGTTTTATAAAAACTGCCAAAATACTTACAAAAATTATTGCTTTTCCATAAATACAAAAATTTTAATACTTTCTCTTTAACCTAGAAAATTCAACAATACGTTTATTTAAAAAAATCCATCAAAAAATTGAGGTACGCTATCACATTTGGAAACCGCATCAATATCGATACAGCACTATCTGTCAGTCTTATCAGCTGGCAACACTGTTTCTCTATATATAGAGTTATTGTGTGGAATTGGCAACATTTTCTCTCCTTCCTCTTGCGTCACATCCTGTCTCTTAACAACTGAAAAAATAAAATAAAAAATTATTTAAAATAAATATACATAATGTCGCCAACATACACATAATTATTTGTTAGAAAACTTTTTTTTTCTCATCACATATGGGTATAAAAAAACCTTTTTCTCAGATCAAAAAAATATAAACGAAAAAAGAAACGCTTCTAAAGTGTTCGGTTTACAAAATCTGTGATATTTAAGGCCGATTTTTCAATCCTTGGTTAAAATTTATCCGTCCAATAAAGTATTACACGAACATTTTAAAATGTCACCTGTAAACTGTCAAATACGGACAAATATAATATATTTTTGAAATGGTAGTTTAATACGTTATTCGATGAATAAGTTTTAACCAAGGAATATAAAATCAGCCCTAATAGTAATTTAAACAGTTAATAAAGTGGAAAAATACATTTAATTACCTACTATTTAGAATTTAAGATTACAAAATAACTAGCTTTCCACCCGCGGCTTCGCCCGCCTTGTCTAAAACCTAATCTAAACTAATATTATAAAGTTGAAGTTTGTTTGTTTGAATGTGCTTATCTCAGGAACTACCGGTCCAATTTGAAAAATTCTTTTGTTGTTAGATAGCCCATTTATCGAGGAAGACTATAGGCTATAGTATATCATCACGCTAAGACCAACAGGAGCGGAGCAACGCGAGTAAAACCGCGGGGCTAATTTTTCAAATCGGTCCAGTAGTTCCTGAGATTAGCGCGTTCAAACAAACAAACGAACAAACTCTTCAGCTTTATAATATTATAAGTATAGATTATTGATTCATCATGGAGTAGTCGTTATATAGACGTTACAAAACGTTGTCTCCTTATTGTATTGCCATAACACAAAATCTGCCAAAGCCACATTGTAATACGTTTGCACATTAATTAATGAAAAAACTCACCCCGTTTCCTGGTAACGAACTTGAACAGAACCGCGTGTAAAACTGATGCAATCAAAGCAACCCCCGCGAGTATACGGAATGAGCCCCTCTCCCCCGCACTCGCGTATAACTGACCCCCCACTAGAGATCCTAGTGCAAAACCTATAGAAAAAACAAAAATATACTCATTTTAATTAAGTACAATTAAAACTAAAAAAATATATTAGAGAAAACAAAAAAAAAATACACTATTTTAACCCTAATTCTAGCCTAATTTTAAAGAAAAATAAACATAAAATATAAGAAGATCTAACTTTAAAGTAAGACTAACAAAATAACCTAACCTAAAAATACCAGACTGTTAAGGTGCCTAAAGTAACTTAAATAAGTAAGGTAAGTAACTAGAAATACTAATAAGGTACATAACTTAAATTAAAATTAATTACTAAAATTTACATCAACTTTACTAGATACCGTTACTGTACTCAATGATTTTATGTCAATGAACATGACAATATTTTTATTTGAGAATTTTGAATTTGATATTATTGTAATCCTAATCGATGTTTTTCTACTCCTTAAAAAATCTCGCTTTAATGCTGTAAAACTGAATAATAATTTTTGAAGTGAAACTTTTAGCGCGTTGAGAGTAAAATGTCAAGATCGTATCATGGTTATACCACACCCCGGACACTCCATACAAAATTATCGTTTTGACAGCCACACTGTAGAGACTGCAAATGTGTGTGTTAACGCTTTATGGTTGGCACATTTGTGACTAGCGTAAAAAAAATTTCGCGTTTTTCTGATGAAATACATCCGTAAACAGCACAATATCTAACCATTTTCTACGAAAAACGATAATCACAAATCCAAAATAATAAAATTACTTTAAGTCAATTTGATTAAGACGATACACAAAAAAAAATCCACTGCTTGGCGGGCGGAGTCTAATAGCTCGCTATCGCGAACGCGGGTGTGCGCGAAGTCATTCTTGCAAACTCGCCGCGCTGCCGCTGGCCGACTCGGGACAAACATGTATGGAGTCGTCATACAGTTATAATATTGTTATACATTTATTCAATTGTTGATTTATTGGTTTTATTTTCTTGCTTATAAACAAATAATCTTCTTTCCAACAACTACTTAGACATTATTAATAATTATTATTATTTCGTAATGTTTACTTTATTACAAAATAATACAGGTTATAAATAATCTTTAAAATAACAAAAAATATTGTTACTCTGAAAAAATGAAATGGTAATCAATAACGCGGACTACTGAATTGATTTAGATAGAATTTGATGCTGACGTAGATATTACATCATGCCCAGAAATGAAAGGTACTATTTCTGAAAGAAGTTATAAACCCTAATTCTTCTCAGTCAAAGTCAAGAGTGGAAGATATCACTAATACAGTAAAACTGATGCGAAACTTTGGATGTTAATTTGTATATTTTTTTGTTAGTTGTTACTTAATCACGTCAAGACTACATTACCAATTTTGATAAAATATAGCTAATTGCCTGGATTTACACATAGGATACTTTTTATCCGAACTGAACACTTCTGTGGGATAAAACAGGATTCACGATATAACCTAATTCCAAGCGGGCAAAGCCGCGGTCGGAATGATAATTTTTTAAATAGAAAAATTGTTTAAAAAAAAACACAAAATATATTGACGCATGTATTTATTTTTTGCACTCTATTATAATTGTAATTATTCATTACAAATAATCAAAATAAAATAGCCAGAACAAAGTTAGGCCCTGGTAGGGTAGGTAGGCAGGTACAGCAATGTGAGACGAACACTGGCTTATTTATACCAATAATAATGTATTATAAACATTAAATTAAGTTTACAACAAAAATACATAATATTAGCTAATGTGAAAACGAATCAACCAATCAACCCACAACAATGAAATGTGCACACAAATATTCATCCAAATCGGTTCATGTGATTAGGAGGAGTGACTGCAGCGCCATCTTCCGGGCCCAATTGTGTTTCCAGATCACCCAGGAACTCAATTTAATATACTTACACAAAATTTTTCGAAATTAAAACTCACATTACTATGTAAATATGAATATAAACCTGTTTTAGTACTAAGCAATTTCCCGCACAGGTGTAGTAAGTATAAATGAAATAAATATCAACATCAAATTCTTTATACAACATACTTATCTACCACATACTAAGAAATGTAATTCTTGACATTTTTTCGTATTTCTTTTAAATATAATACTACTCCAATGAGCTCCTGTTCCATATTATGTCCGCCATACTTCCACTAAGTTCACCATGATTTTTTATTTCTTTGCACTTTGTTGCTTTTTGCTAAAAATGGAATCATGCGATAAAACCAGTAGAACGTTGATAACATACATTTTTGACTGACTTTACGAAGGAGTGGGTTCACATTGTGAACAATCAGTGGGTTTATTTTCCTTCTGGATTCCGGATTTCTGAAAAGATTATCTATGCTATAAATGAAAAAAATCTTACACATTCGTTATGTACTTAAAACAGGGGTACATATCACACATCGTCTATAATACAATTATCATCAAATTTAAAATAAAACCAACTTCTTCATTAATTTGTTCCAATTGTAAGCATTCTTTTTTCTCCAACCTTTATGTTTCTTCTTCTTATTTTCTTTATTGTCCCCATTTGTCTCATTTTGTCTTATCGTGTTGTCACCCTTTTTTACGATTGCGCGAGCGACACAAGTTCCCCGTGTGACGGCCGTAGCGGGAATGACTCGTGCAGCGATCGGGGTAGGAAGGTACAGGGCGGCTCTCGCTATATTGGCTGGTCGCGCGCTAATTTCAAGTATTTCTTGTTTATTTCAAAACCATCGCATATTTCAAAATTCTAAATCGGTAGACGTATAGGTTGTATATTTTATAGTTAATATCCAAAAAGTCGTAACTTTACGTTTGTTATTTTGAAGATGCCAGAGATTATAAAAAAATAACAATGAGAACTTTGTATTTTTTTTCTATCGAGAAAATATCATGGAATCATGTTTCTAAAACGGTAGACGTATTTTGTTACTATTGAACTTTCTTGTCAAGAATTTTCATCACGACAACTTTAATAATATAAAAATTACGAAGGTTTGAAAAGGGCCGTAAATGTTAGAAAAATTAATTCATCACCTTAATGTTGTCAATCTTCGTTGCGTATCGTCCTTGCAGAAAAATATGGCCCATTTTAATCACGATCGTGCGGGGTGAGGTAAGTGTTTAATTTTGGCGGGAGGCGGAGAGTGTCCGTTCTGTAGCGTTTAGCTACTATTATGTATTCTGTGGTTATACCGCCAAAAATATATTTTTGAACTTATACTTCTTTTAAAAATAAAAAAATAAAAATATCTAAATATCTCTATCTTTGGCGCGATGGAGAAAAATGATGAGAGTGAATTTTTACGATGCGCGCGCACACCGACACCTAAATTTAAACATGAAGTTAGTTCTAGGTGGTATAAAATTGATAACTATGTTCAAGTTGTATATTCTAATATTTTTTTTCCATACGCCAAAGAAGTATAACTTCTAACGCGTGTGCTCGGCACAATCGGTCTTTTTAAAAAAAAAGCTATAAAATAAACTAATTTCTTACCAACTCCATCATCCATTCCCGCCGCAATTCCTTGTACGGTGGCTGAATAACCTTCGGGTGCTACATGAGCCGCACTCACTTCAATAAACACCAAATGCCACGGATGCTGTATGAATGAGATGAATATCATTCTGATCCCGTAGCAGAAAAGAGAAAACGTCATCGTCGCACCGTAACCCCAACGGTATATTATTTTTCCTGAAATTTTAAAGAATAAAATATAAACTAGCTTACCGCCCGCGGCTTCGCCCGCTTTGTCTAAAACCTAATAAATTATATACTAAAACCTTCCTCTTGAATCACTCTATCTATTAAAAAAAACCGCATCAAAATCCGTTGCGTAGTTTTAAAGATTTAAGCGTACAAAGGGACATAGGGACAGAGAAAGCGACTTTGTTTTATACTATGTAGTGATAATTTATAACTATAAGGACTGATTTTCGCTTGCTGATAATGTCCTAAAAAGTGACTTTAGGGATAAATTTCAATACATAGTATAAAACAAAGTCGCTTTGTCTGTCCCTATGTATTTTTTGTAATTTTACTGATCAATATGTATAAACCAGCTGTGCCCCGCGGTTTTGTTCCGCTCCTGTTGGTGTTAGCGTGATGATATATTATAGCCTTATAGCCTTCCTCGATAAATGGGCTATCGAACACCGAAAGAATGTTTCAAATCGGACCAGTAGTTCCACGTTTAAATAAGTAATAAGTATACATAAAAATCATTCATAATATTTAGTTACTTTTGTAGCTTACGTCATCTATACTAATATTACTAGCTTATCGCCCGCGGCTTCGCCCGATTTGAGATTTAAACTATCCTATCTCTCAAGTTGGATCGAACTGCACATGGTGTGCGAATTTTATTATAATCGGTTAAGTGGTTTAGGAGTCCATTGAGGACAAACATTGTGACACGAGATTTATATATATAAAGAAGATAAAGCAGAAGATTTTGTTTGTTTGCTTTTTCTTATTATCTATTCTTTTTTTATTTCTTACCGGAAAAGAAGAAAAACAATAATTCTCCTATAAAACTCTGCGCGGCTACAACAGCGCCCTCTATCAGTTTTATTTGCGCCATAGATCCCGTCTGTTCGGCTAGGTCTTCTAGAAACCTGAAAAATACGAAAAAATATTTTAAAAAATATATAACGGTCGAATTAATAACCTCCTTCTTTTTTTGAAGTCGGTTAAAAAACGTAAAAAAGAGCATGTGTGCCTTCTTCCGAGCACACGTGTCAGAAGTGAAACTTCTTTAGCAAGATTCAAAGATACCAAAATCGTCGCGTTACTCCATGACGTGACGGTATTACACTACTATCGATCGATCTACACACGTAAAGAAGTTTCACTTCAAAACACTAATACAGTAGAATCCTTTTATTATGACTCCGGTTATATTGACCAACCGCTTATTATGACGTATTACACAGCGAATTTTCAAATCAAATCATTTATTGCATACATTAGAAACCTTATGCAGGTATTGCAATATAATATTATATTTAAACTAGCGACCCGCCCCGGCTTCGCACGGGTGCAATGCTGATACTAAATACACTACAGAAAAACTGTGAACTTTGTATATATAAAAACATATAATAGCGGCCCGCTCCGGCTTCACGGGTATAAAATAGACAGCCGGGCGGCCGGCCGGTGCCGCCGCAAACGCTACGTCCCGCAATTTTTAAATCTGTAATATTTTCGAAAATATTCACTTAAATCATACGGTGTAAAGGGCCATATAGATCTATATTAAATGAACAATGTTTTCAAGGTATTTAATTGGTTAAGGATTAATGCTGTATTGGTTAAAATCGCTTCGAAAATTAGCCATTATTTGTCGTAAAAAGTAAATGACAAAAAAAAGTTATTGTGGGTTATCCATAAGAGATAGACATATACCATCGCGGACTTTTCTGTGGACCTTTTCAATGTGTATAATACCTACTTAGTACATTATTTTGATAAAACTCGTAGGGTTCAGCCTGCGTTTGCAATGTAAGCGGAAAAAATTTATTTTTTTACGACATCACATTAGAAACCTGAAAAATAACAGTACTTCTCCACTATTTAATGGATGTTATTATACATATAAACCTTCCTCTTGAATCACTCTATCTATTAAAAAAAACCGCATCAAAATCCGTTGCGTAGTTTCAAAGATTTAAGCGTACAAAGGGACATAGGGACATAGGGACAGGGAAAGCGACTTTGTTTTATACTATGTAGTGATTACATTACTATTGTCACATACATTTCAATTTTCTAATACACAGATTAAGGCCGTGTACGCGGTCCGTGCGCTGTTTGGCTCAAATATGTGATTTTTCAAACCAGATTGTCCATCAACCACTTATCTTACAAACATATGAATTACTAATAATTTTAGGAAATTTTATTGTCTATGTAGTTAGTTAAGAGTTTTTTTCAATTAATACAGTATTTGTGAATACCATCAAGATAACTGAGCCGATGATTACTTGATTTCACTTTTAGTGTCAATTTCGAAGCTAAAAATATCTGAAATTGCTGACAGATCTAACACACAATTTTTTTTAACTAACTGCAAAAATCCTTATTAAAATAGTTAGTTAAAAGATTTTTTTATTTTGGACTCCTAACTTACGAAATTAAAATCCGAACAATGTGAATTTTTTTAGAAATTATAGTCGACAAAATGATTATTTTCACCAAGATATTTGACTTAATTGAATATAATTTATACATATTGCAATAAAAGAATGTCTTACTTATAAGATAAAATTTAAAAAATCAACTAAGGTACCTCTATTATTTTTCTACAATTTTTTTTAAAGTACTATAAAACACTGCGCGCGACCCGAATCCCGATTCAAATCAGTCGGCAGCGAGCCTTTCCAGAGAGAGGACATGTTGCTCGGCGCTCTCCTGTGGACCTATGCTGTTCATAGTAAAAGGATAGCGCAAGCCGCGATCTATCGTAATACATCGCGGAGATTTTGACTTGCGTTAAATTGAATAAGCGCTCATTAATATACAATTTAGATATATCCGGGATTATACATTATAAATATTCGTACATAACGATATAAGACGTAAATAGAAATACTCATATAGATGCATAGATATACATTGATTGCGATTGATTTATTTGGTAGATTAAGTTAGATAGAAGTTTTCATATAAAATTTTGGTTTTCATTTTGGTTTTCATATAAGTAAAATTCCTTACAATAAGACGGATGAAATAACTTCGTTTATAGTGACATTAGCTTTCCTTTCGCGTTTTCAAAGAAAAACCCACATAGTTCCCGTTCCCGTGGGATTTCCGGGATAAAACCTATCCTATGTGTTAATCCAAGTTACCCTCTATATGTGTGCTAAATTGAAACTTATTTGGCAAGATTCAAAGATACCAAAATGGTCGCCTTACTCGATAACGTGACGGTATTGCCATGATGTGATCTTGACATTATACTCTTATCCGCCTAAAGAAGTTTCACTTCAAAAATCCATACTAATATTATAAATGCGAAAGTAACTCTGTCGGTCTGTCTGTTACTCAATCACGCCTAAACTACTGAACCAATTTGCATGAAATTTGGTATGGAGATATTTTGATACCCGAGAAAGGACATAGGCTACCTTTTATTGCGAAATATGTATCACGGACGAAGCCGGGGCGGATCACTAGTATCACATAAAATAGCTTGCATCTGTTTATAAGATAGGTCAAGGTCGATCTTTCGTGGGCTCCCAGGCTATTCATGGAAAATAGTTTTCCGTTTGCTGTTTCACCCGCGGCCGCGTTATCTACAACTGAACAAATTATTTACTGAATCCTTCCTCGAGAACCATACTAGTCACTATTGTAGAAAATAAAATTTAAAATTGTGAAGGTATTTTGGAGTTTATAGCGACCAGAGTTACAGACAGACAGAGGCGGCAAGAGACTTTGTTTTGTAACAGCGGACGTTGTTCCGTCCTATTCCTTCTTTTTCGTGTTTTATCTCTATAATAATAATATCTTAATCTATATCTTCTATAATCTATACTAATATTATAACGAGGAAAGGTTTGTAATTATGTACATATGTATGTATGTATGGTTTTCACGCATAAACTACTGGACCGATTTCAAAAATTCTTTCACAATTAGAAAGCTGCATCTTCACTGAGCAACACAGGCTAGGTTTTATCCCGAAAATCCCACGGGAACGGGAACTATGCGGGTTTTTCTTTGAAAACGTGGGCGAGGGCCGAGGCCGCAGGTGTAAAGCCAGTATATAATATTTCAGGACAATTTTCACACACGGCACGATCTTATCCCATACTAAGTTTTCGCTTGAGTTTATCTCTATAAGAACCTACCTTGTGCATTAACAAAAACGTAAAAAAATGTCTATATTGGTCAAGCCGTTCTCCAGTTTTACGCTTAATAACACATTTGGCGATACATTTTTTATTATTTAAATTTGAGAAGATAGTGATACAACGAGAGGAGGTATATCACTATCATCAAAATCCTAATTAAAAGTTTAAACATACATGTTTACAATTATTGCAGCAGACGAGATCCGACAATAAAATCCCACCAAAAACATATTCATGTAAAATGTTGCCAAGACGAGCCCATATGACTCGCACTGTCAAAAAGTTATCAGATCTCATGTAACTAGAGCCAAGCTTCCACTACACGCCCTAACTCTACAAGGCCTAACTTCACAAACTCTACACCTTAGTCAAAATATGTGGCTTGGCCATTTCGCTACATTCACATCGGCGTAAGGTGAAAAATTAATTCACTGTTCATTACTTTTGTGTTATACAATAGTTCTTGTAGTAACGAACGGCCAAGCCACATATTTTGACTAAGGTGTAGAGTTTGTGAAGTTAGGCCTTGTAGAGTTAGGGCGTGTAGTGTTAGAAGCTTGGCTCTACATGAGATCTGATAACTTTTTGACAGTGCGAGTCATATGGGCTCGTCTTGGCAACATTTTACATGAATATGTTTTTGGTGGGATTTCATTTCTTTTTGTTAGTTGTTTGTAACATTTTTTTATTTTATTTTTAGCTACTGTGTGGACGTAAGAGGCAGGAGACGTTCGCAACACTTCTATTCATTCATATTTATATGATCTGATCTGAAGTATATGTCTCAATATATGTCGATTAAATTTTTATTTTTTTTAACAAGGAGTACCTATACATATATATATCTAGGGGAACCAAGTTTTAGATTATTAGATTAGACCTCTAGCGTCATCAAAATTGAATTTAAAATTACAGGTCTCATACAAACACCCGTCCCCTAGTTTAAGGGGTTGGGGGATGAAAGTTACAAGTTTTATAATTTTTTTGTTGTTTGTGTGCTAATACTAGCTTACATACAAAATTTCAGCTTTCTAGGACATTAGGAAATACCTTAAGAATTTTGATGATCATCAGTGAGTCAGTGACGAAATTAGCGTTTTTTAGATATAAATAAAATCTGAAGTATAAAAGCTAATGTAATTAAAACTTAATATGTTCAATAAGTCCGCTATTGACAATATATCCCGAAAATTTTGTTGATCTAGCATAATCCAAACCCAAGTTATGAGGGTTCAAAAAAACGTCGAAACGCTTCGAGAAAAGGTAGGTAGTGCCCGTGCGTTTCGCTTGGCTCGTCTTGGCGGGGGCACTACCGTGCCCCCAGATTGTAATAATAACTCCATTATAGTAAGATTAAGATAACAAGATAACAATTATAGTGTCATTACGTGTTTATCGGTTTATTAAAATGCTAACATTATTGAGATAATAGTGATAATAGATAGGTATGTGTATTTGTTCTTTGGGAAAGTCCGTTTTGAGATAAATTATAAAACATATAGCTTTAAGTAATTTTGAACTTAAGCTAATAAGTTTCACGAAATCAAACTGTTTCACATTCACAATGATTTTTATTCATGTAAATCAGTTGATAAAGTACAATCTACATAGTCCATTGAAAAGTTACATTTGGGGTTGCGTTTTTTAGAGGACGCAATTTTATTTTTTTGATGTGTAGGGGGGGTCAGTGTGAAGCTATCACCAAGTTTGTGGGGTCGCCACCCTTGTTCCACGGCCGCCATCTTGAAAATAGCGGTTGAAATGGTTTTTACGATATATCTCTTAAACTATTTATCTGATAATGAAACAATGTTAACATTATTTGTTGCAAATTAAATTCTCTACAACTTAGGTTCAGTAACTTTTTGTCTACTCAATTCTGAGCGCTGTAAAACCTTAGCTATTGACATAATGAAAAAATGTTGTATATAAAAGTTGTTCCTCGAAAAACAATCTACAAAAATAGTCTTATATCATTTCTTCGTAAAATGATAAAAAAAAGTTTTATTGAAAAATATAAATAGCTCTAATTTCTGAACATTATCGCTTATAACTTTTTTATTTATAGTTCTACGACAAAAAGTTACTGAATCAAAGTTGTAGAGAATTTAATTTGCAACAAATAATGTTAACATTGTTTTATTATCAGATAAATAGTTTAAGAGATTTTTTTTTTTTTTTTTTTATTTTATTTAAAAAACATCACATGTCATTACAGGACAATGCCCAATGCGACAGAGATACACTTTACTATACAATATAAACTTAGCTAACTTAAATACTAAATTGAAAATATTCATACAAAAATCAACATGGAAATAGAAAATTTAAATAACTTTTTTAAGAATAACAGATTAACTGTAGTATCACCCTTGCGAATTCACTCATAGGACAACAAAATAAGTCCGCTCTTTCGTGCGCTTCATTTATGATGCGGATCGCCCGTACTATTGGTGTTTTCGCAAGAAGGTTGGTTCGTGCTGTGGGCACAAGCAACAGTGGTGAGCGGTGCCGCTTCCACGCGAATCTGGTGGGGACGCAGAAACTCAAACATTCAAGTAGTCTTGAGTTCTGTTCCCTACCACGAAGGAGACTTATTACATAGACGGCAAGCGAAAAATCTCGCCGTACACTCAATTTATTGTACCCCACCATACCCAATACAAATAAGGTGGGGTACATCAACGGATAAAAAGGATATACCCCATATAATTTTAAATATAGATGTCTCAAGAATTTATTTTGAACCCTCTCCAACATTAAATTATATTTGTCCTCATGAGGAGCCCAAACTGCTGCATTGTGTTCCAAACGACTTCTTACTAACGCGTTATATAGGACCTTGAGTGTTGTAATGTTAGTGAAATCTTTGGCCTGTCTCAAAACAAATCCAAGGTTCCTGTATGCCGTTTTACATGTTTTTATTATATGTTCACGAAATCTTAGATCAGCAGAGAACCAAACGCCTAAGTCCCGACCCTGCGTCATACGCTGAATTGAGACCGGACCTATTTTGTAGTCATACAAGAGAGGAGACCGAGTACGATGGAAACTCATTACCGAACACTTATTAGGATTGAAGTGAAGCTTGTTTTGACTACTCCAATGAAGGATCCTAGCAACATCATTTTGTAGGCGTTCACAGTCTGACAGATTTCTTACTTCGGCGTATAATTTCAGATCATCTGCGAATAGCAAACACTGACCATAAGTGAGGACGTCTGACAGGTCATTAATCATTATAGTGAACTCTAATGGACCGAGGTTACTACCCTGACTTACACCTGATCTAGTGAAATATGACTGCGATTCGCAGCCATTATAGTCGACATATTGTTGTCTGTCTTTCATATAGGAGGCCCAGAATTTTATCAATTTCGGAGTAAATCCCATCTTCGCAAGCTTTCCCAATAGCACATCATTATCTACAGTGTCAAAAGCTTTTTTAAAGTCCAGGTAGATTACATCTACCTGAACCCCGGTGTCCACTGCAGGTACTAGGTATGCCATTAAGTTGAGCAGATTAGTAGTAGTACTTCGCGCCGGTCTGAATCCATGTTGCTCCTCGCATAGCTGTGCTGACACCTGCGAATACACACCCGCCTGTATTGCCGATTCAAAAACTTTTGCTGGCGTTGAAAGTACGGCTACTGGTCTGTATTCGCTGATGTTCGGCCCCGCCTTACCCTTAGGAACAGGAATAACTCGAGACGTTTTCCATATTTTTGGAAATATGTTAGAGTGTAAACAGGCGTTAAATATGCGTTGAAGGGGTTCAGCCAGCACCCTACTACAATCTTTAAATAAGAATGATGGTATACCATCTGGGCCAGCAGAAGTTTTGGGTTTAAGGCGCGCCAATGCTTTTCTGACCTCTCCTACTGTCACCATATCGATTTGAACGCGCGCGCTACTCGACCCCATAGCTAACGCCGCATTCGTATCTAAAATTGGTGCACTATTGCTGTAAACACTCTGAAAGTACTGAGCAAACTGAATAGCGCACTCTTCATTATTCAAAAGTCTACCATCTTTCATAATCATATTACTCCTGCTTGAAGACCTTCTCGCTTTGACATATTGCCAAAATAATTTCGGGTCTTTCGAAAACTGAAGTTGTATTTTGTCTTTGTAACTATTATAAGCAATTTTAATATCAGCTTTTACAGCCGATCTTAACAATGAGAATTCATTATAATCGCTCGCCAACTTAGATTTTTTATACTTTTTCTGAAATGAAGCTTTTAATTTAATTTTATTTATAAGATCTCTTGTATACCAGTTAGGGTAGTGATACTTACACGAACCATTATTTTGTTTAGCTTTTCTAGGTACGCATTCATCTAAAACACTATCTAGTATACCATAAAAATATTTTAACATCTCATCGACGTCCTGTATGTCGTATAACGCAGACCAATCTACTGAACCTAACCGCGAATATAAAAGGGGAAAATCGGCCTTATAAAAATTCCATTTCGGGCGCGTATTGCAGTCGGCACCGGACGCCGGCGCCGGCGACTCCGATGCTGTGGAGACGATGCGCACGCTCACTGCGAGCGGCGGGTGGTACTCGTCCACGGTCACCAAGGGCTCGTCGGCCGCCGACACCGACACCTCCCCGCGACACCCTGCGTGACAGACCCAATCCAACTGACGACCCATACAATTAGGCACGGTGTTTTGTTGAGTGAATTCGCAATAGGTTAAAAAGTATTCATAATAATTACTTATATTTACCGGACATGAATATATATTTAAGTCTCCGATAACAATAATTTCTTTATATTTAGTACATAATTTTTCTATTATACTAAACAACAATAAGTAATCAGTCTCAGAACTATTTGGAGGAATATAAACTACACAACACAAGAATAGAAAGTTATTTTTTAAGAAAACACTTGCACATACCATTTCAAAGACACAATCGTTTATCGACACTGAGGGTATGCGTACCGGTCGTAGCTCGAACCGCTGTGAGGCCACGAGAAACGCACCGCCCTGTTTCCGACCGTCCGATCTGTCGCAACGTAATATTTGGAATCCTAACGGAATAATTTCGGAGTCTTGTATTGATTCATTACAACCGGATTCCGTGATGGCATACAAATCAAAGCTTACTGTATTTATATTGTTTCTAAATTCTTCCAATTTTGTTCTAAGACCTCTAACGTTTTGGTAGAAAATTTCTATTGATTTAACTACTTTTCGGTTTTTTTGCTGCCTTACGAAACCAAATCCATTCGCTAAACTCTGCATTGACTGGCCAAATTTCGGGTTGGTTCAATGTATTAAATAAATTTTCTGGTACACCAATAATAAATGATGCATAATCCCGCGCCGTTTTGTGTTTAATTTTATCTATCTTAATCAAAGCATCCGGGCCGCAAACATTTTTCACATATTTTGTCAAAGTCTCCAACGAAGTTTCTGGATGTAAGCGCCATACGTGCAAGTACTTTTTACGTTCCATTCCTTTTAATATTAGTGAATCTTTATTACTACCTACACGTACGCTCCTACGTTCACTCGATTGCTCGTTGTTATGGGTAACATTAATATTGTTATTATCACGCTCATCAATACACACCTCTTTACCTATTCCTTGCCCTTCGCAATCCCCTTTATCTTTAAACAAAGGCGCGCAGGTCGAGGCTATTTTTATGGGCGATGCTGACGACGCGGACGTCGCGGTCGTAGGTTTAGTGGCCGCAAAGGAGTTTACACCTAATATCTCTGTGATAGCATCACTTTTATTAGCTTCCTGTAATGGCTTATTATTATAATATGTGGATTCCAAAGATTGCGACGTGTCACAACCTGTTTTTGATATATTTGCCCTAGTGCCAATTTTAATGCATTGTTTTTCTTCAAGCGAACTCAAAATCGTTAGTACCGCGTCTAACTTGTTATTTGTGTCACTTAGTTGCTTTTGCAAAATAGCTATTACGTTTGCTTGAATATCCAATCGAGAATTCATTTCGGAACGTAATTGAGTTAAATGCTCCAACAATACAGAATCAGTGCTTAGAGGCGAAGACGTATGATATCTTAATTGATTCCCGCGCTGCATATTTATATTATTATTATCGGGTGTAGCGAGTGACGTATTGCACACGGTTATAAAACTCTTATTTGGCGATTGAGTACATTCTGAACAAACCCAACTTTTCTTGTAATCATTAGTAAAAGCGTGGAATAGTTCTATTTCAATATTAAGACATTTTAAGTCATACCTTTTCAAGCATTTTAGCTTAGAGCATTCCAAATAAAACTCATCGTGTATTTGCAAGCCGCAAGTATTACAACCAATTTTGCTAGTCATTGTAGATGTAACAAACCGGTTTCCGTGCGTAGAGTCGGTGTGCAAAAGAGATGAATTATTTGAATTCTCGTTTTAATTCGCAGGACCTCTCCTTTACCCGAGGTGAGGAGGAGCTTCCCCTCGCTCGTTAGTAATACAGCGTCCAAAAAATAAGTTCACTTCACTTTAGTTCTTATTGCACTGTTTACCAGTTTACTTTTTTGTTAATTTCGCATGAAATTAGCACTCGATAATTTAATTAAAACAAATAACACGTCTGCGCTCAGCGACAGCGACAATGGTATATGTATCGTTAAAACCATTTCAACCGCTATTTTCAAGATGGCGGCCATGGGACAAGGGTGGCGACCCCACAAACTTGGTTTTAACTTCACACTGACCCCCCCTACACATCAAAAAAATAAAATTGCGTCCTCTAAAAAACGCAAGGTCAGGCCTAAAAAATGTAACATTTCAATGGACTAACAGATACAACCAGTAATAGGGAAGCCACAGACATGTATCAAGATAGACTAAGCGAGTGTATGTACTTCCCGTGTCCAAACTAAGTTTATGAAACTTACTTGACGCTGGCCTACACTCAGTCCGCGCTTGCAGTTCGCCAAGGAAAGACGTGAAGCTGAATAAAGTAAAATGCCGAATTGCGCCGTTATAAACTGTAGAAACTCCACAGCTGTGAGTGGCCGAGTTAGCAGAGATGTTTCCTTCCACCGGTAAGTAATTTTCTAATCAGAATATGCACTATTTATTTTAAAATCAAATAAAGAATATCTGTGGAAAACGATCGTGACAAACACGGATACCAACTCATACGAAATGATTCGGAATACATTGCGGCTTTTACTTGGCACGGTAAAGATCGCGTCGTATGATAACAAGCAATGAATAGCGTCTTCTCATTTTTCTGTTCTCATTTTTCTGTCCAATTTTGTGGTTAGTGATGTTCATTTGATGCAACAGTTCTCGATTCTGATCGATTTTATAATCGAACAGAAAAATGATAATTTGAAGGAGCAATTTTTAAGAAAAAAAGGCATAGATTTTTTTTGTCATTTAATAGGACTTGACCTATAACTTTTAAGTATTTTAATACAAAGGTACTAAAAATAAATATTATGACATGGACGCCATTAGTTAAAGTGTCATCTTGGGAGTTTTTTAAGAAAACTCCTTATTGCTTAGAGTCTTAGACTATGTTTGTTTTTTCAGTTTTCCAAGTAACCCGAACATAAAAGAAAAATGGATCGATGCAACGGGACATAAAGATTGATTGATTGACAGTTTCATTACTTTCTTTCGATGGCCTCTCTAGTACGTAGTACATGGTAACTCAATGGGCATATGTAAGAAAAAGCTAAAACACATTAGTTTACTTGTTAGAATATTAAAAGGTTTATAACTTTATTTTATCATTCCTCTGTCTATGGTAATTATCATTTTTCTGTCTTGAATCGGTTTAGTAATCGATTACGATTACATTTATACACATATTTAACTACCTCTTAGACATAGATCTAGTTTGATCTGATTTCTTTCGATTTACTTCGATGGGATAGGACGATACTAGAATCGCCGCGCGAGTGGCGTCCTAATCGATTTAGCGTAAAATGAAATTACCATCACTAAAAAGCGCTCGTGACGTCATAACGCGTCAAGGTCAGTACAAAAAATATGACACGCTTGGTTTTCATACAGATCGCGGTACTTGCGTTGTCTACTTAGTATACATGTCTGTGAGGGAAGCCCATGATGCTAAATGTGGATTTACTCACGATTTACTCGAGCGTCACGGGATGACGGGAACCTATTAGAATTGGTATAGTCATAGCGAGAAGAAAAGGTCCTTCAATGTTTTAACTTTCAGCGGTGGGGAAGGGTTTTTTTTATTTTTCGCGTATTTTATTTAAAGCCTATAGTGATATAACTAGTTAGATGTCCTGACAGAATGTTTGACGAGTCAGCGAATATTCATCCATACTAATTAGAGATGCGCCGAATAGTGGTTTCACCGAATAACCGAATACCGAATACTATTCGGTTAAAACCTTACCGAACCGAATATTCGGCCGAATTATTCGGTTCAATGTTTTGACGTGTTTTGATGCGTAAACCGGTTCTAACGGGTCGCAAGTAGCTGCTGGCTCGGTGGCGAGCGAGCCTTACCTCACCGCCCGCCATCCGCGTATATCGCCCGCGCACTCCGTGCCGTCTCAGTTGTGTTGAAACATCGCACGAATACGTTACAAATTAAAACAAAAAAAAAATATTAAAATTTTTATATTGTTTAAAAGTTTTATAATAAAATGTATTGCGTTTCATGTAACATTTTTTTATAATTCTCGTTTTATTTAAAAAAAATTATTATTGTCATTTTACTCATTAGGTATAGTACTTTCAATATCAGTTTAAGGTTTTTTGATATCTGTTATGGTTACGGAATAATCGCCTGTGCACACTTAACGATTACAGCCTGTATACCTTAGGTTCAACACATTCTTCATAGGATTTCTTTGACTTGTGTATAGTATGACATAAATCATTCATAATATGAAGTTATTTATTAAGTTCTATAGCCAAGAAAGTAGAAATACTCATACCGAATATATTCGGCACCTAAACCGAATAATTCGGCCGAATACGAATAGTCAAAAAGATGCCGAATATGCCGAATACCGAATATGTATTCGGTATTCGGCGCATCCCTAATACTAATATTATAAATGCGAAAGTAACTCTGTCTGTCTGTTACTCAATCACGCCTTTTTAGTATTAAGGCGGTACAACTGAAAACTATATACCTAATACCAATCTATAGAAATACTCAAACTCAATAGAAATATAAGAATTGCCGTATAATATAAACGATCGTTTAAATGCTACGAGTTGCCTGAACTGTTACTGTTAGTTACTGAACCAATTTTCATGAAATTTGGTATGGAGATATTTTGATACCCGAGAAAGGACATAGGCTACTTTTTATCCCGGGAAAATGACGCAATCCCGGAAATCCCGCGGGAACGGGAACTATGCGGGTTTTTCTTTGATTGCGCGGGCGAAGCCGCGGGCAGAAACCAAGTAGAATATAGAATTAAAAAACTCATAATCCAAACGTACATAAAACCCTAAAAACATGAGCTTCTTTGCAGTTGTGTAAAATTTGTAACAGTTGAGTAAAAAGGTAATTTAAGACAATGTATTGCAAAGTTGTAGACGACATTGAAAAGTAAAACTATATAGGTATTGAGTTAAATAATTTATGATTACATAACCATTCTGAGGTTTTACATAATATTGATGTTTTGCATTAAAACAAAACATGTATTATGTGTCGAATAAAACACACAGCGTTGGATGAAGAAAGCAGTCTATGAATCCTATATATCTCTATGAAAATTGGGTCACCTTACCAAATATCGATGGATCTTTCACCTCACTAGCAAGAGCGCGTCCCTAGTATGTCATCTGTCATCATCGCCTTTGAAGCGCTGTCATCTTCCAAGCTCCATAGCATCTTCATCAGCAAGCAGTAAACTGCAACGCTGTGTGTTTTATTCGACACATACTTAATACATGTTTTGTTTTAATGCAAAACATCAATATTATGTGTCTTTCTAAAACACACAGCGTTGGATGAAGATGTGTTTGATATCTGCTGGTGAAGAAAGACATACAAACGCTATGTTAAAAATAAATTATCTTGTTAATATTGTAATACCTATGAGTGCTGTATTAACAACTTAAATTTCATTCCTTACAGAATGTTAAATGAACCTGTTGTATTGTAAAATAAAGTTATATTTTAAATTCTAAAAACAATACAAGGGGGTTATGTAGTAACAACAAAAATTGTTTTTCTTTCATGTAAGAACTAACCATATAGGTATCCTCTAAATTTTAAATTATTCTCCTCAGATAATCTAGCCAGAGATAAAGGTTTGTGTTGCAAGGTTAAAGGGTCCGCCCCTTTATAGATAAGAATCAATTATCTACTTTTAAGATTGAAAATCAGTCCTTTGTTACTTGAACCAACCTTTCCACATGGGTCACTGGGCATATCTATGTGTCTGAGTGTCCTCACAACCGACCACCTGATGGATAATGTGTTGTTGTATCCATTTAGTATCCAAATTCAGGTCAGGTTATAATCTTATTTTGCTGTGATAAAAAACTGTATTTTGAGATTTTCAGAAGTCATGTTCATGTCATGAACTTCTCGGCCTGACCCCAGTAATAGCATAAGAGCTCCTGAGAGAACAGGGTCAGCTTGCTTATGATAGACTTAAGCTAATTAAATAGAATCTCTGTGTACTAGATTACATGCATTCTTTTTAAGGATTCAGTAAATAATTTGTTCAGTTGTAGATAACGCGGCCGCGGGTGAAACAGCAAACGGAAAACTATTTTCCATGAATAGCCTGGGAGCCCACGAAAGATCGACCTTGACCTATCTTATAAACATATGCAAGCTATTTTATGTGATACTAGTGATCCGCCCCGGCTTCGTCCGTGATACATATTTCGCAATAAAAGGTAGCCTATGTCCTTTCTCGGGTATCAAAATATCTCCATACCAAATTTCATGCAAATTGGTTCAGTAGTTTAGGCGTGATTGAGTAACAGACAGACCGACAGAGTTACTTTCGCATTTATAATATTAGTATGGATTTTTGAAGTGAAACTTCTTTAGGCGGATAAGAGTATAATGTCAAGATCACATCATGGCAATACCGTCACGTTATCGAGTAAGGCGACCATTTTGGTATCTTTGAATCTTGCCAAATAAGTTTCACTTCTGACACGTGTGCTCGGCACATACGCTCTTTTTATCTATAAATACGCCTACAATAGATTATAATATATTTCATCATCATCATCATCATTGTCAGCCCACACTTGTCCACTGCTGGACATAGGTCTCAGTCATGGCACGCCACTGAGCCCGGTCGTTTGCTCGTTGTCGCCAGTTTTGACCAGCAACCCTGCGGATGTCGTCACTCCACCGTGTAGCAGGGCGTCCTACGCATACGTCCTATAATATATTTACAGGCATTCAAACTACCTACCCGCATACATACAGAACTACACAATTATTTTATTAAATGTGACAACTCAGGAAGTCACTATTTAGCAGACCTTGGCCGTTAACTAGCGGTACATTGCCGCTTACTGTATTCTCGTGAGAAACGTGTGTGTTTCGTTTACACGTTGGAACGGCTGTAGCGATTTCGATGTATTTTAACGTGTGTAAGGATCAGTTTGGTAATAAACTTTGTCGTAAAATGAGTTCAAAAAGGCCAACGAAATGGTGAAAAGAGCGTGTGTGCCGAGCACACGCGTCAGTGAAACTTCTTTGTCAAAATTGTAAAATACCAAAATCTTCACCTTACTCCTTACTCCATGACTTGACGGTAATGGCCATGACAAAATGAAATTTAACTCTCAACGCACCCAAAGAATACCATCTTTTTTAATCTAAGTATGTACATAATATACGTATTAGTAGATTTATTTTTTATATAGAGAGAGAGATTATTTAACAAAGAAATAAAATTGTTAATAAGTAAAAACAAATGCAATGAAAAGAGAAAAAAAAACAACAACATTTAACTTATCATACACAAAATATGATAATTTCAGCTCCAGTATTTTTACAGAACACACAATAATATAATTCATACATATGAAACAATTATACCTGTATAAGTATATCTATACTAATATTATAAAGCTGAAGAGTTTGTTTGTTCGAAAGCGCTAATCTCGGGAACTACTTACTGGTCCGATTTGAAAAATTCTCTCAGTGTTAGATAGCTCATTTATCGAGGAAGGCTATATATGCTAAGACCAACAGGAGCGGAGCAATGCAGGTGAAACCACGAGGCACAGCTAGTTGATAATAAATAAATGTTATATAATTAATGATAATAATTATTGTAACATGCGCTTTTGATAAGCAAAGGGCATTGACCCTGAATTTCTTATCATTTACCTACACTTTAATACTAGCTGCATCCCCCAGTTTTACCCGCATTGCTCTGCTGCTGTTGGGCTTAGCGTGATGATATTTAGCCTATAGCCATCCTCGATAAATGGACTATCTAACACCGAAAGAATTTTGCAAATCGGACCAGTAGTTCCTGAGATTAGCGCGTTCAAACAAACAAACACTTCAGCTTTATAATATTACTAGCTGCTCCGCGCGGTTTCACCCCCGTGGCTCCTCTCCTGTTGGTCATAGCGTGATGATATATAGCCTATAGCCTTCCTCGATAAATGAGCTATCTAACACCGAAGGAATTTTTCAAATCGGACCATTGACCACTGAGATTAGCGCGTTCAAACAAACAAACAAACAAACATACAAACAAACAAACAAACAAACTCTTCAGCTTTATAATATTAGTATAGATATTTATATAAAGCTGAAGTATATTCATTAAAAGTGTTTTACTGCAATCGCATTCCTATTGTTTTAAATCTAAATTCTAAACTACAGTACAATCAACATGAACACACACTTTGTTTTTATTATAATGGGTTCAGCTATTTAGGTGGTGTTCCGTGACAAACAAAAGCACAGAAGAGATATAACTAATCTAATTATGTAGTAGTTTAGATAAAAAGATAAATAAAACATTAGAACCTTGATAAGAACGTGACATTGACTCCATTCTATATAATCTATATCTTCTTCTCTTATACATATATAAAAATGAATCGCAAAATGTGTTGGTAAGCGCATAATTCGAGAACGGCTGAACCGATTTCGATAATTCTTTTTTTATTATATTCTTTGAAGTACGAGGATGGTTCTTATGAAGAGAAAACGTAAACATGTACCACGGGCGAAGCCGGGGCGGACCGCTAGTTATAGATAAAAAGTAAGTCAAGTTAAAATCTCCTTTCTATGAGACAGTTGTAGATTTATCCATAGGATAAAATAAAGCAAACTTATAACTATTGGCATATTTAAGCGGTCAAATGAGTAGCATCTTGATTTTTGTATCTATACTAATATTATAAAGCTGAAGAGTTTGTTTGTTTGAACGCACTAATCTCTGGAACTATGGGTCCAATTACAAAAATTATTTTGGTGTTAGTGTATGGGCTGCTGAGTTGATATGATAATATGATATCCCATACACTCCTTTATTTGATAAGTTGATAGATTGATAGTTTGATAGGATGATGTAAAACCAATTATAGCTTTTGATCACTACTTTATTATTGATTGATACTTTAAACTAATGATGATATAAATGATTAATGATATTTGATAGTTGATGATATTAATATACTTCAATAAATGGGCTATCTAACTGTACGGCTAGCCCGTACAGTTAGATAGCCCATTTATTGAAGAAGGCTATAGGCTCTATATCATCAAGCTTAAACCAACTGGAGCGGAGCAATGCGTGTATAACCGCAGGGCACAGCTTGTCTTACATAAAAGTATTACAAGAGTTAATATATAAGGATAATAATGTATGAGTATAGTACTGAATATAGTACGACCGGCCTCAGTGGCGTGCCATGACTGAGGCCTATGTTCAGCAGTGGACAAATGTAGGCTGATAATGATGATGATGATGATGATGTTGATGATGATGATGATGATAGTAGTTACTGAAGGTTTTGATTCTAATTCTATCTGAGTAAAGGCTCAGTTTATCAAGAAATTTATCAGGTTCGTTGCAAAAAATGGTATGAAAATTTAGATACACAATTGAGATCGAGATAACTCTTATCTATTAATGAATATAAAATTACTTAAATTTTAAAATAATGTAAAATGTAAGTTGATTATAAATTAATTGCCTTTAAATACGAGCGCTTATTTTTGTTATCAAAATAGACGCTAAAAATAGTGCAATAAAAGCTATAATTATTTTAAAACGTTTAATATTAAGATTTTATTTTATCTCGAAGAAGTTTTGAAGAACGTGTTTTGCATTAATTTCCATTTTCATCCTTGTAGACTTATTGTTTATTCGTATCATAGTTACATACTTAAATATTTTATTTAAATAAACTATATTGCGCGCCAAGTTTTAATTTACAATTTAAAATACGTAATTATAGACTACAGGCCCATGTTGAAAAAATTATGGGTCATTTGACCCACCACCTGACCTATCTAGAATGATATAAGAGCATAAAATAATAAGATTCAGCACTATGACGTCACTTGTAAGCTGTCCACCTGAGTGCAGATGAGAATTCGAAGGTTCAGGTAGAGATTTTCTCCCCTTGTCTCCATGATTTTTGTACGGCGTTGCGGAATAATGGCTTAAAAGCAGTATAGAAATAGTATGACACAGATGCCGTACAAAAATGGTGGTCCACAAAGTCGGAATTTATTTTTATTTTTCGACAGTTGCCGGGGTAAATTTGGTCATTTGATTTTGTACGGCATCTGTGTCATACTATTTCTATACTACTTTTAATCAATTATTCCGCAACGCCGTACAAAAATCATGGAGACAAGGGGAGAAAATCTCTACCTGAACCTTCAAATTCTCATCTGCACTCAGGTGGACAGCTTACAAGTGACGTCATAGTGCTGAATCTTATTATTTTATGCTCTTATATCATTCTAGATAGGTCAGGTGGTGGGTCAAATGACCCATAATTTTTTCAACATGGGCCTGTAGTCTATTACTTCAAAGGAAATACTATAAAAACTGACTTACCCGCAAAGAAAAAGAAAAAATGTATCTTCACGGGGAGGAGACCCCTGTCCACTTTTAACTTCATGTTGAAACAAAATCAAAATATTTACAATTTTAAACAAAGCGAGCAATTCACATTCCTTTTTTGTATTTACGCCATTAACACGCACTAATCACTGACGAACTACTGAGTGCCCGAAGTCCGAACTACTTTCTAATCCAGCATCGTTTAACAAATTAATGCCTGAAGCTCCGAAATGAATTTAAATATTAATGTTCAAAGAGTATAGTAACTATGTATAAGGTTAATGTTTTTGTTTACACAGTCAACGATAGCCCAATCTGTACTGTGGGGGAATGACACATTGACAATGACATTTGACAATTTTATCATCTATTTGACATATAAATGAACGTGGTTGCTAGTTGTAAAAATATTCTAGACGAATGAAAATTTTTAAAAAAGTAAATACATAATATTTAAACGAAATTATTAAAAACAGATCTAATTCAGTTAAGTTTTATAATGCTTAACCTCAATTTTAAGATCTATTAATTGTATTTTTGTCATTGCAAATCATATTTTGTGATGTACTGGTTGGTCAAGACGTGGTCAAGACCATTTTTTTAAACAATTAAAAAGCGCTCCAAATTTGAAATACCGTCGACATTGGAAAATTCAGTCGGCCGACATGATTTTAATTTACTCCAATGTAAGGTGAAAATGGAGGACGAAGAAATACGTTGCATTAATTGCATGATCACTAACGATTTATGCGAGCTATTTGCTATTTATTTAAACAATGACGAAATTGACGCGCAAATGCTGGAAACTTGTTTCGATTTTAATAAGGTTGTTCAACGAAATTTTAAATGCATTGTTTTTCAAGCCTCATCATAATTTTCTCTTATTTTTTTCAGGTATCAAATGATTATAACTCAGCCCCCGGAATCACAGACACAATAGAAATTCTATTGTGTCGCGATCAAATCGGGCCGCTCGGGGCTCAATGGGTTAAATACATATTTTGTGTTATTTGCGCTATGAATTTTGTGCATTCGTTAGAAAAGGAGTTATCTTTTAAAAACCAGACAACTAAAATCATAAGAATGCGTATTAAAAGTGAGTACCAACCTACTTCTAGTCTAAAAACTAAAATACTTGCTTTACCTAGGTACCTTTTATGTTTGTTTTTCATATTATTAGAAAGTTAGAAACCAACTGATAAGCCACCAACTTTGCAATCATATTTCGAAGGTACTTTTCATTGGACATTATTCAGAGCAAACAAAGTTTAAATATTTTTAAATTAATTGTAAGAATTACCATATGCTGCTTTTGTGCATCTCGACTTCGTATCTCCCAAACGGAAAGACCGATTTTAGTGCGTTTTTTACGTTCATTGTGTAGTCACTTGAATTTTTTCTAAGTTTATAATGTTCAGCGGCAATTAAGGTATTTATTTCGAAGATAATTTTTTAAGTTTCATGGATATTTGTTTGTACACATCGTTTAATTTTAACGACTTTTCCTGTATCGCATTTGACAAAGTTTTTGCACGACTGCTCAAAGAGGGTTATGTATGTGTTTTTGCCATGCTCTCCAGTGTAAAACGGCTCGATGGATATCGATGAAAAAAAGGGCAGGTTTAATCGAAACACCGCGTTCAAATCCAACGTTGTTTTTTTCCTATAAGTATTCTACAAATTACAGTACCTACCTAGTTAATTACTTAGTTACTTATATTTGAAAAGATAATAATTTTTAATTTTCATATCGCATTAAATACTATTTACATATAGTTTAGGTATTTCAACAAAAATATCGAACGTTTTCAAACTCAAACTGAAACTTTTTGGGTTTGAATCGCGTCTTTCTCCTTACAGTGGTGAAAGACACGGTTCAACTTAGCATATGAATCCCGCGACATGATCTACATTTCTCTTTATATTATTATATTCTTTGGCATATTATAGTGTGAGACCCATTTGTAAAAAAGTCTTCAAATAACGATTTTCGTGGGACTCACCTCCGCCATACGGACAACTGATATCCACCTGAATCGGCATGTTTTTCTGAACACAAAAAGTGCGGTTGTCACTTCCTAGGGGTATGGAGGGGGGAGCTATGACGTAGCAAAGGTGGCCGTCGGGCCGTTCTATTGTGCGGTATATGATATATCTAGATAACTACTGGACCGATTTACTTAAAAAGGGTGTCAATTGAAAGATAAATAAACATTATTTGATTCCTAAGATTCATTAATGTAAAACTAGTACCAAATGAAATATTTTCAAAAATCAACATTTTATGAAATATATATTTTTTTTTAATGTAAAAATCTCGGTAACCGTTAGAATTATGAGAATTTAGCTTATAATAAAACATATAGCTACTTTTATCACCTTTCTAATGAACCTTAAATAATGACAATCGAGCAGTAAACAACGAAACTACAGCCTATTAATTGAGCGTCGGTAGCGCCAAATTAGCCCTTTTTTGGTATGAATCATCTTGAAAATTTGTTGCTATAATAAAGTTATTAAATTTTGTGTATTTATACGTCATTAGCTAACTTATATTTTGGAGTTAAAGCGATATAATTTTAGTTATCCAAATTAGTTCTCAAAACATTAAAAAATTTAGGTTTTTAAATTTCGCGCTTTTACTACAAATGCTACCGCTATAGAACCTTTTATTATGGCGGACGATAATGACCAGAATACTCTAGAAGGTGTGAGAGAGAAAATATTTTCAAATATTAATAAAACGTTTTAATAAACTTTTTTTTTACTTTTTACGTCATAGTTTATTTTTTTATTTCGACTCTACCACGTCATCTCATATCAACTCCCAGGCGAAGCCGGGTTTTTTAGCTAGTATTAAATAAATATGTATGTGCTTTTATTACACAGAAAAGATCTTATAGTAGAGTAAATATTTTAAGAGTCACATAATATTTATGTAGAAATTTACATAATTTAATTGGCTTTGAGGATTAATATTGTCCTTAAACATGAAGTTCAAGCAGCTTAATCAGAATTAAAATCATACCAGAACTATTTTTGCTACTTTAAGTCATTAGAAGTGTAAATTAGAGATTTTAGATTTATTATTTAAGATTAGTTCCTGAGATTAGTGCGTTCAAACAAACAAACTCTTCAGCTTTATAATATTAAGTAGGTATAGATTTACCATAGTAATACCTACTTATGTGATAAAAATAAATACTCATCAAAATTAACAATATTTGTACTTTATTCATGTGATATTCATAAATGATTACAGGCAGTTCACATAATAAGGATTTGAATGGCACCAGAGAAAGGGTTAAGCATGCTTTGAAACATGAAGATGATCCTGTGCCTCACAAGAGGAGACGTCGCACAGAAAATGGAGGTAAGTTATTTTTATATATAAGATAATACCCATTAAATAGTGGAGAAGTACTGTTATTTTTGAGGTTTCTAATGTGATGTCGTAAAAAATTACATTTTTTCCGCTTACATTGCAAACGCCGGCTGAACCCCACGAGTTTTATCAAAATAATGTACTAAGTATTATACACATTGAAAAGTTCTACAGAAAAGTCCGCGATGGTATATGTCTATATTCTCTTATGGATAACCCACAATAACTTTTTTTTGTCATTTACTTTTTACGACAAATAATGGCTAATTTTCGAAGCGATTTTAACCAATACAGCATTAATCCTTAACCAATTAAATACCTTGAATACATTGTTCATTTAATATAGATCTATATGGCCCTTTACACCGTATGATTTAAGTGAATATTTTCGAAGATATTACAGATTTAAAAATTGCGGGACGTAGCGTTTGCGGCGGTACCGGCCGGCCGCCCGGCTATATATTTTATACCCGTGCGAAGCCGGAGCGGGCCGCTATGTTTTTAATTTTTATATACAACGTTCACAGTTTTTCTGTAGTGTATTTAGTATCAGCATTGCACCCGTGCGAAGCCGGGGCGGGTCGCTAGTATACACATAAACAAGTGAGTCATGAATTGAAAGTATAAAATTTGACCTACATTTGGTTTAACTTTCATAAGCATTGAAAAAATGTGAAGCAATGAAAAATTCTCTATACTACACTATAATATAGGGTACATTAAAAAAAATTAAGAGTAACAGTGAATGTTTCATAAAATAAGTGTTTTCATATGATCATGTTTGCAGGAAATAAATGTCAACGCTGTGCAAATTCTGAGCGTAAGTATGGTCCCGCAGTGACTTGTGAGCAATGTAAGCAAAGATGCGCATTTGACAGGCACGATGACAGTAAAAAGGTAAATGTTTTCGTTAATAGCATACCGTAATCATAAAGAACTTTCTTGAAAATAAATTACATATGTAATGTCTACATTTTGTATTAAGCCTTTGCAGCTTAAGATCTCATTTATAATAATAAAATAAATAATCTCGCTGAACAACGAATTAACAGCATTATGCGCTCTGTCATTTGCTCTGTCATTTATCCACACTGGAAATACTGCTATAATCGCCTGACTCCTGTCACTGTTAGGTCACAGAATACATAATACCTAGTAGCTAAACGAATACCTAGTAGCTAAACAATTTTGGGAAAATTGAACTCGCGATGGGGCGTAATAGACTCTCTGCACTGGGAGATTGATAGTATTTTAGATGGGCAAGATCAGGAGTATGAAAATGCCTTCACCCATCACGAAGGTATTTTTGACCGACTCAAAGAAGCAATAAACACCAAGCTTTGGTCTGTATCCCACAGAGAACATATTACACCACAAGTTGATATACCAATATTCACGGGCAACTATCAGCAATGGGTTTCCTTTAAAAATTTATTTAATGAAATAGTACACCTCAACCCCACCTTATCCAATGCACAGAAAATGCAATATTTAAAGAGCAAAATTAAGGGCGATGCTGAACGCCTCATTCAGCACCTACAAATAAGTTCGGAGAATTATATAACATGTTGGGAAATTTTGAATCATAGATATGAAAACAAAAAACTAATATTTGCATCACATATGAATATGATGTTAGGCCTGCCAAACATGCAAATTCAATCGCTAGTACAACTAAAGAAAATGTATGATGCCACAAAGGAGAGCTTAAATGCAATTAAAAACCTTGACGTCGACATAAGCTCTTGGGACCCCATTATAGTACATATTTTAGCGCTCAAATTAGACAACGAATCTCATTCCGATTATGTGGAATCATTAAAACAACCAAGAGAGCTACCGGTCCTACAAGAATTTTTGGATTATTTAGAGAGCAAATTTACCATGTTAGAACAATCTAGAAGAAAACAAGAACCTGTCATTCAAAAATCTTCGCATATAAAGCCCAATTTCTATCCAACATATTCTCAAGAAATTAATCGTCTGCCAAATTATGTGAGAAATAACAATTATCAAGTAAACCAGCAAAACTACTCTGGAAATCGCCACTCTCCAAAGCCTATTATGAAAACATATCACTTATCATCTAAGATTAACATAACTTGCCCTCTCTGTAATTTAGAACATGGATTATACAAATGCAGGATATTTTTAGACCAACCAAATGAAATTAAATTTAAAACATTGAATAGATTAAACATTTGTATAAATTGTCTATTTTCGCATAATGGAAAGCCTTGCTCATCACTTCATCGGTGTCGGTTATGCAACCGAGCACATAATACGATTTTGCATGACGCAATAAGTCAGCGATCGTCGACCTCAGAACGGCCAGTAATGTCCAAAACAATAAGCAATAATTCTTCGAATAAAAACGGGGCCAACATGTCACACGTGTCACAAAATGATGTTTCAGAAATTTTGCTTTCAACAGCTATGTTAAGGGTACGGAGCAGCAATGGTACATATATAACTATGCGAGCACTCATAGATCAGGGGTCACAAATATCACTGATAACAGAAAATGGTGCACAACAATTGGGGTTGAAACGGGAAGCATGTCATGGGGTTATATTCGGGGTTGGACAAAACAGAAACAATTGCAAGGGAAAAATTAACATTAAATGCGCGTCGATATACAACAACTTTGAATTCAACACAGAAGCATATATAATGAACAATTTAATTAAAAATTTACCAAGTTTAACATTTGAAAAACCAACATGGAATTACATAAAGGAAATAAATTTAGCAGATCCGGACTTTAATATAAGTAGACCAGTGGACTTATTGCTTGGAGCAGATATTTACTCAACAATCGTTTTAGAAGGGATGATCAGAGGAGACTGCACAACACAACCACTCGCTCAACAGACACATTTAGGGTGGATTTTATGTGGTAATGTGCATACTTTTCAATGCAACATGGTATTAACAAACATGGACAACATTAAACAATTTTGGGAAATGGAAGAAATTACGGAAACAGAAGAATTATCAACAAAGGAATTAGCAATAGCACAATTCAAAAATTTAGAGAAGAAATTAAACAAACAACCAGAGCTAGCACAACAATACAGAGATTTTATTCACGAATATCAGCAATTAAATCATATGCGTCGATCAACAAGTAATTTATCAAAGGAAATATTTTTACCACATCACTCAGTTTTACGACAAGAATCCACCACAACCAAACTTCGGGTGGTATTCAACGCGTCAGCGAAAACAACAACAGGGAAAAGCTTGAATGATATTATTATGTGTAAGGGGCCTAATTTACAACAAGATTTACAAAAACTAATATTAAAATGGCGTCAATTTCGATACGCATACACTGCTGACATCGAAAAAATGTACCGGCAAATCAAAATTCACGAAGAGGATCAACGATTTCAAAAAATTATATGGAGAGATTCATCGGAGCAAAGTTTACAAGAACATCAACTAACAACAGTCACATATGGCACAAAATCAGCACCTTTCTTGGCTATGATGACGTTAAGGCGGTTGGCAACGGATGAAAAAGTATCATTTCCCGGAGTAACAGATATAGTTATGGAGTCATTTTACATGGATGACCTGCTCCATAGGTCACATACTATTGAAGAGGGTCAAAAACAAATTTGCCAATTAAATCAATTGTTGAAATCAGGTGGATTTACGTTAAGGAAATGGTCATCAAATGAATCTGAATTATTAAGTAGCCTGAATAACGAACAAAATGCTGACACAAACATTTTTAGCTTTAAAGCTGAAGGGATCACTAAAACGTTAGGATTACAATGGGACTCGTCAGAAGACAGGTTTACATTCAATTGCAACATTAAATTCAATAACACAAATAAAATCACGAAAAGAATACTCCTGGCTGAAATTTCAAAAATTTTTGACCCATTAGGCTGGTTAGCCCCAGTAGTCACGAAATTAAAATTATTATTTCAATCCGTATGGCAAGAAAAGCTCAATTGGGATGACGTCATACCAACTTATATACAACGTGAATGGTTTAAGTTAAAAGCGGATATTGAAAACATCAACAGTATCAATATACCACGTTGGATAGGCTGTTCGAAGGGTGGACTCATCGAATTGCATGGTTTCTGTGACGCATCAATAAAGGCTTACGCAGCAACAATTTATGGAGGGATTCAAAATCAAAAGGGAACAAATAATTATTCAACTGTTTTAATCGCTGCGAAAACTAAACTTGTACCACACAATAAGTCCGTATCACTACCGCGACTCGAATTATGCGGAGCTCAGCTACTTTCAAAGCTAATGTTAAAAGTTATTTCATGCTATAATGAAAACAATATTATGATGTATGGATGGTGTGATTCTATGGTTGTTTTAGGATGGATATATGGTGATGAAGCTCGTTGGAATACGTTTGTATCGAATCGTGTAAAGAAAATTAAAGAAGTAATGTTGCCTGACTGCTGGCGTTATGTGAAAAGTGCAGAAAACCCAGCTGACGCGGCGAGTAGAGGCCTAACAGTTTCACAATTAAAAGATAAATCTCTATGGTGGAAGGGTCCATCGTGGCTATCACAAAATAATTATCTAGAAAATATAGTTAGTAAAAATAATTACGAAACCAACCATGAAACAAAAACATACGTATCGGTACCCATAACAACAATTCAAGAAAGCATAATTAACAAGTTATTAGAAAAATATAATTCAATTAATAAAATAACAAGAATATTAGCATGGATACAGAGCATTGACACCGAAAAGCAAGCATCGACCTACATGTAAACATATTACATTGCAAGAATGCAATACAGCAAAATTACGAATAATACGTCACGTACAACAGACTGAATTTTATAATGACCTACATAATTTACAGATAAATAATCGTTTAAGTTCAACTAGCAAGTTATTAAGTTTTAATCCATTTTTAGATAAAGACAACATTTTACGTGTCGGGGGAAGGTTAAGGAATAGCATCATACCTTACGACGCTAAGCATCCGATAATCATCCCGCATAATCATAGATTAACATATTTATTAATTGATCAAGCTCATCGTCTTACATTCCATGGAGGCGCTAAATTAACATTATATACATTAAGAAGAAAATATTGGATTTTGGGTGGATACAAAACAACGAAGAAACAAATAAGAAGCTGTGTAACGTGTCGTAAGCAGAATCCAGAGTTAAGAAACCAACTTATGGCAGATCTACCAGATTCACGCTGTAACCCCGCCCCTCCATTCTACCATACAGGGGTGGATTACACAGCATTGGTGGACGTGAAGGCCAGCCAAGGAAGATCTGTACGGACAACAAAGGGCTATATAGTAGTATTTGTATGCATGGTAACAAAACTTTCTAATGACATCTGGAAAAGATGGAAGTCAGAATACCTCATTCAATTATCAGCAAGAGCAAAATGGCAAAAACAACAAAATAACATAAAAATTGATGATATAGTGATAATTCATGACGATAATTCACCAGCAGGAAAATGGGCTATGGGAAGAGTGGTCGAGTTACATCCAGGTGGCGATGGGTTAGTTAGAGTAGTGACGTTAAAAACAAAAAATGGGTTTGTAAAAAGACCCTGCAATAAAATATCAATTTTACCGGTAAGCTCTGAAAAACAATAACAGAAGACAAAGATCAACATATCAACGTATCAACATCCACAAAAACAAATTAAAAACAGTTCACGAAAAGGCTCACAAAGTTTCTTATCCCTAGCAATTTCATTTTTATTATTTTTAAATATCTTAACTACCGCAAGTACAACATGTCACCCTACTAGGAAGGAGTAGAAGCATCCGAAAAGATTACAAAATATTTGCAAAAATCATATGATTCTAACACAACTACATTATTATGTTACAACGACGTCTTGCTGAATCAGGCACAGCCAGGCGCACGCGACAGGCACGCGAGACAGCGGCGCGGCCTTATCAATGGTGTGGGTTATGTTGCAAATTCGGCGTATCGGACGAGCGATTCGCGGAACAATATGGAATGGACATAGAACATAGTGTTAGTGATAGTGTTAGTGTGTGTTAGCGTGTGCTTAGAGACTCTAAGCTTTTAACATTTTACTTTTAGATTTAACAACATACATTTAGAATTTTAAGTTTTCTAATTTTACACTTTATTTTAGATCAAACAATTTATAACATTTTAGATCTTTAAAGTTTAACATAATATTTTTAAGTTTATCATATTTTAAAGTCTAAGTACTATTTTACTTTTAGATTAAGCAAACATCAATCTTAAACATTTTAACATATTTCATACGTCTTATACTTGTATCATTTCAATCTTTGTAACATTTTCATCTCATATTCATCTTTGTCGCCCGGGAGCATGTTCGGTGCAATGACCACCGAACAGCCTAGTCAGCAACTACTAGGTATCGCGGGCGGCGTTTAACATAAATTCATACAGTCCACAATCAACAGTCCACAAAATAACATATTACCGTCGCGACGCGTACATAACATTAACATTAAACATATTATAACATAACATAAAAATCTAACAGAATAATTAACATATAATATAACAATTATTTACAATAGCATTAACAGTAAAACATTAGCAAGTAAAAGTATAACAGTGTTTTGTAACAAACAAGTAGAACAGTGATTTTAGTAATAAATTAATTAGTGTCAATTTTAGTTTAATTTTATAACAAATCCCTCCAACACTAGCCACGCAGCCCATCATTGGGTCTATCGCCCTACATCTTGGTTACTTCGGGAAATGGTGGCTCGACTAAAAATAAGAGTTACTTTACTTAAATTTAGATGGCTGATTTTTAGATATATTTTTTAGAATATCATTCTTAAATGGTATTGCAAGTATCAGACACTTTTCATGGACCAAAACTTTTGTCAGACGCTTTAAAGTTCCACCCAAAATAAAAAATAAACTTTACTTATTTTTTAATGTCTGATTTTTTAATATGTTATCAACATAACTATTACAAAATTATATTTAATCAGTCAGACAAATTGGAATGACCAAAAATCCACTAAACACAAAAAATATTCGGCCGTGAGTACGAACGCGAGAGCATTATGCATGCGTTTCAGAGCGAGTGAGACGTCCATAGTAACCCGGTTCTCCTTCTTTAACTCACATTCTGTTTCAGTCTACTGTGTATGTGCGCGCAATGTATAGTATTAGACCGGGAGATATTGACACAAAATTTCGAGTCCTTTTTAACAGGATGGCGGTTCTACAGGGGTCTTAGTACGCAATGACAAAAAGAAAAATGATGGTGTGAACGCTGGTACCGGCGGCTTAGTCGCGTGGGCGTTAGTCGAACTCGTCGGTAAAATAGCGAAAGTCAAACGATTTGTAACAGTATGGCACTTATTTTTCCTGTAAGTTTGAGTATCAACGAATATAAATACAAAATTTCAAAGATCTAGGTGTTGGAAATCTTCACTTATATAAATTAATAATAAATTAATTTTTTAAGTATGACAGCACTTTTTCCCCCTACTAGAAGTATGGCAAATATAATAATGGTCACATTTTATCAAATACTCTCCAAAAATCCAAATGCAATACTGGTACAAAACATTTGGCGAATAAAAAATTTTTTGCAGATTTTCGGCGGTATGGCGACCATTTGGAATCGTCCGAAAAGTATGGCATAGCGATTTTCGTAAATGGCTACACGACGATGGTTACCTGTGCAAAAGTTAGCCTGGTACAAATGGGTGAATAATTGTTTTATTTAAATCAACACATTCGCGTCGGTATGGCGGGCTGTAAGTCACACCGGAAAAGTATGGCATGACACTACCGCCTACTTCTTTTTTATGGGCTATCGGTAAATTCTACAATTTTTGTGTTACAAATCGTTTGACTTTCGCTATTTTTCCGACGAGTTCGACTAACGCCCACGCGACTAAGCCGCCGGTACCAGCGTTCATACCATCATTTTTCTTTTTGTCATTGCGTACTAAGACCCCTGTAGAACCGCCATCCTGTTACAAATGACTCGAAATTTTGTGTCAATATCTCCCGGTCTAATACTATACATTGCGCGCACATGCACAGTAGACTGAAACAGAATGTGAGTTAAAGAAGGAGAACCGGGTTACTATGGACGTCTCACTCGCTCTGAAACGCATGCATAATGCTCTCGCGTTCGTACTCACGGCCGAATATTTTTTGTGTTTAGTGGATTTTTGGTCATTCCAATTTGTCTGACTGATTAAATATAATTTTGTAATAGTTATGTTGATAACATATTAAAAAATCAGACATTAAAAAATAAGTAAAGTCTATTTTTTATTTTTGGTGGAACTTTAAAGCGTCTGACAAAAGTTTTGGTCCATGAAAAGTGTCTGATACTTGCGATACCATTTTAGAATGATATTCTATAAAATATATCTAAAAATCAGCCATCTAAATTTAAGTAAAGTAACTCTTATTTTTAGTCACCTTTCTCACCTGGTACCTGCCCAGGTGTCACTGGGCAAACTTCACAAACACGCAGGTATACAAAGTACATGAGACACTACTGAGAACTTAAGTTTCATCTTTTAGAAAATAAGTTATGTCTTATCGCTCTGGGATCTTACTCTATTACCTCACCCCGCGCGATCGTGATTAAAATGGGCCATATTTTTCTGCAAGGACGATACGCAACGAAGATTGACAACATTAATCAAATTGACTTAAAGTAATTTTATTATTTTGGATTTGTGATTATCGTTTTTCGTAGAAAATGGTTAGATATTGTGCTGTTTACGGATGTATTTCATCAGAAAAACGCGAATTTTTAATTTACGCTAGTCACAAATGTGCCAACCTTAAAGCATTAACACACACATTTGCAGTCTCTACAGTGTGAGTTGTGACTGTCAAAACGATAATTTTGTATGGAGTGTCCGGGGTGTGGTTAGGTGAAACCTTCTAGTTAGGTAAACTATTATTATAAACATGTATATTTTCATTTTAGGTGGACGGGAAGCTGCTCTGTTGGCTCTGCACCCAATCACTGAAGCGAGCATTGGCCAGAACGAAACAGCACTTGTCTTCAGTGGATAAACATAAACACAGGGCGCACAAGTCAGTTGAACATTATTTTATTAAAATCTAAATATATTCAGTTAATATACCTCTACATGACTTTATTAATTAGAAATTGGAAGTAACAAAACCAAGTAATGTGGTAACCTGTATCTTTTATAGAACTTAAAAGTTCATTTAAAAATTTTCATGATTTTCATGAGTGCCTATAAATTTGAAAGAAAATATCTAATTCATTTTATTTGTCTTGCTTGTATATACTTGATATTTTATTTGTAGAACTGCCTTGACTGGTTTTTTTTATTATTTTTTATTCTTAATCAATAAATTTAATAATAATTTTCACTTTATAATATCAAAACGATTATTCATACAAATTTTGTTATTAGACGTTTGAAATAATGCCCATGTATTTTAATTTTTTTAATATTCAGAAAGTATGCATTGCCCACAGATCAAAAAGCAGTCACAAGGAGAAACGCAAATCTGACATAATAAAAGCAAATGCAAATGATTCCTCGCTCAATGATGCGCCATTAGAAAAGAAATCAAAACTAAACCCCTTGCAAGGTTTGTTCTCAGGTATAAGTAGTTTCGGTTTTTATTATTTTGCTTATTACTAACTATTTAACTAACCTATTATGATTTTAAAATATTTAATAATAAACTAGAATTTAATAAATTCAATGAATTATCATCTTACACTAAAATAATATGAATATACAGAAATCATATAATTTTAATTTTGTTTAAAAATTGTGCAGCTATCATTTTTTTATTATTTTTGCTGGCCCAGGCTGGTCAATGGTGGCTTCTTCATTATCGTTGCTGAAATTTTCTGTTTCATTGTCTGTATTTTTAGTTTCCAACCATGAAATTTCGTCGTCATGACCAGAAGAAATCGAAGACGCTGGAGCACGCTTTCTAGTAACTTTGTACAGAGGGGACATGGATAAGGAATCCTTAGTTGTCAATAAAATGTAAATTTAAACTTGCTTCTTTGCCGCCAACAAAGGACGCTGCATGGTATCATGCGTTTAGGACATACCACCAAGTCCAAAAATGGTATGGAATTGAAAAAAATCCAGAAGACTGGGGCTGGAGATATGACACCAATAGGCTCACTCCGATAACAACGACAGAGAAAGCAGCACCTCAGACGCTTTTAAGTGTAATTTCTTGCCACTGTAAAAAAGGATGCAGCAAAGCATGTAGTTGCAGAAAAGCTGGATTAAAATGCTCTATTGTTTGTGGATTCTGTAGTGGTCAGCTGTGTGAAAATGCAGTAGAGATTCAGATAGATAACGAAGACTGTGATGACGACGAAATTTCATGGTTGGAAACTAAAGATACAGACAATGAAACAGAAAATTTCAGCGACGATAATGAAGAAGCCACCATTGACCATCCTGGGCCATCAAAAATAATAAAAAAATGATAGCTGCACAATTTTTAAACAAAATTAAAATTATATGATTTCTGTAAATATTATTATTTCCGTCGCTTGTAACTTTTTACCTTTAAAACTTACAGAATAATCATGTATACAAAAAATGTAGGTAATTTTGTCTTCTTTGAACCCCTCATAGACACTTTTGTGATTTAGTAAACAATTGAGAAGTTATTTAAAATATACCTAATTTTAGCACCTTTAATTCAAGATGGCGGCTAGCGCCTGGGTCCGTCAAGGTCGAGAACTTGGATTTTGATTAACCTTTCATACCTAAACAATATCGTTTCAAAACATTTTCTACGCCACCTTTTGTAGAGCAGAGGCTTTTACATTTCCCCACAGACTGGACTTATTTAAGAAATTCGTCATCAATTATTATTAAGCTAACAGTGTTAAATAAATATGAAACTTAATTGTTTTATTATCATTTTGCAGAACGTAAATCATCTATGCAGATAGGAAGCACAACAATTACACGTCTAGTAAAACAGGAACAACTGACTTTAAATTGTGACTCCGATAATTTAAGTGAGCGAGATGAGGCTGAGGGAGATGTAAGTGCTAGAAAGTTATCTTTGAAAACTCGAGATAAATAATTTAAGTAGGATAGCTATCAAAACTATCAAAAATAATTGTAGTACTACAGTGCACTTATAGATCAAGAGCCCACGACGGCCAGACTTTCCTTTCTTTAGGAAAGTTGAAAGTTTCTCTGTATATGTCTCCGATACAGATAAGAACGACTAGCGATTATCAAGTCTGGGTTGTGGTTACTTTGGCAGGAAACAGGTAGTAAAGGTGTATAGAATTGTACCTAACTTTCATTATAGTTTAAAAGCTAAATTTTATATATGTTACTTGGTGACATATAAAAAGATGTTACCTCAAGAGCCGGACAGTTTTCATGGTTCTTACATCTTGCCAGACACATTTAAAAAATAACTAACATATCATCAAATTAACGTTACTACCTAAAAGTGTATCAAATATGAAATAACCCACTAGAAACATTAGTTTGACACAACATGACAATTGTGTCATCGAGATACGTGAAATTCCATCAACATAAGTCCCCGTAAAAGATAAGTAATAACTTTATTACTTACATTATACTATTATTTTTTAATCATTAATTATAGTAAACTAATGTTTCTAGTGGGTTATTTCATATTTGATACACTTTTAGGTAGTAACGTTAATTTGATGATATGTTAGTTATTTTTTAAATGTGTCTGGCAAGATGTAAGAACCATGAAAACTGTCCGGCTCTTGAGGTAACATCTTTTTATACGTCCCCAAGTAACATATATAAAATTTAGCTTTTAAACTATAATGAAAGTTAGGTACAATTCTATACACCTTTACTACCTGTTTCCTGCCAAAGTAACCACAACCCAGACTTGATAATCGCTAGTCGTTCTTATCTGTATCGGAGACATATACAGAGAAACTTTCAACTTTCCGAAAGAAAGGAAAGTCTGGCCGTCGTGGGCTCTTGGATTATTATTTGTGTATGTGATTTTTAAATTGTTAATTCATTCATGAAATTTTATTTCATTACATCTCCCCTCCAAAAGAGAAAATTCTAAATAATATATCTATATTCTATATATCCTAAACGAAATCTTCATATTCTGCTGTTACCGGTTGTAATTTAGTTATGTGAAATAGTGTTGATTCTGTTTTTCTATTTCCGGTGTCAATCAATCGATGGAGTTTGATATTTTCTCCAAAATCTTGAAAGGGCCTATTAATAGTTCGTCCAATTATTTTCTATTTAATCTGTTTCCATTCTCCACATATTATACATAGCTCCCTATTTGTAATTCTAGCGGTTTTCTATTTCTGTCAAATATTTTCTTGTTGTAATTGTGGGATTTTATTGTATTCTCTAATGCTAATCTTCTATGAGATTGGAATGAGCTTTAAAATGACATCTAGAGATCTATCTTAATGTAAATTATTAAAATGATAAACTTAATGTTAACCGGTAAGTGCCTCATAGCTCTAATGTTAAAAACTTCTCCCGACTATCTAACATCATTTCACATTGTGATATATATTTGTGTTTTGTGTTTGTAATGTATTTTTGTTTATTTCTCATGTATGTCATCTCAATCTACTACTTATGTATTTTTGTTAAACGTATGATTTGTTGTTAATTCAACCAATGTATAATTTATGAACAGTTACAATAAACTTTCATACAATTTGTCTATATTTGCGTTTTATTTCTTTTTATTCCTATAGGACTATAGTCCAGTCGAATTAGACCTGAAAATATTATTGAAAGAACGAACATTCCGACAGAGCAAAATTTTGGTGAAGAGCTTTATTTTACCATAAAAAATAAAAATTCAAAAGTCCCATGTACGCAACAAAAGTTATTCGGGGTTAAGGTCATAATTTGAGGATTTTTTGAATTTTTCTCGAAAAAATTTCCTCGATGTTGGGACATGTGGGGACTTTTGAATTGAATTTTTATTTTTTATCTATACTAATATAATAAAGCCGAAGAGTTTGTTTATTTGAACGCGTTATCTCAGGAACTTCTGGTTCGATTTGAAAAATAATAACTTAGCCCAAAAAAATATTCAGTCAATATTATTCGGAAAATATCTCTGTCGTGTGTACCTATACGCAACCGATTTTGATGGGTTTTTTAAATAGATAGCGGATGGTTTAAACGTAGGTATAGTAGGTAAGGTATGTTCCATCAATAATTGCAACAGTGCGAAGTTAGGGTGCGTCCCTAATTGATGTATGTATATATAGTATTCATCATCATTGAAAATTTGTATTGAAATAAAAATACCCAAAAATATTTTATAATTTATTAGTTACTGAGATCACAAGCCACTTAGGGCCGATTTTTCAATCCCGAGATAAACAGTCTAATAACTACCCCTCGAATAGATTTATTCAATTATTTATCTATTGTCGAGCCAATTTAATAGGCAACATTTGACGTCTATCAATTTTATCTTCGAAGAGAGGTAACCTGCTTAAAAACATCGATTAAAGTGAATTAATCGATATGGATTTGAAACATTTGTCAATCGAATTTATTAATTTATGATGATTTTTATTCACAAGTAATCAATGCATTCGATTCAAGATGTCAGATTTCGATTTTTAGAGTAACGTCTCTGGTATTTAAAAAGAAAAAAGGTTTATTGACACAAAATTGTAGTGACGTCAGTTCTTCAATTCAGAAATTGTTTATTATGTTTAGAATGGTTTATCAGTAAAATGAAATCTTAAAATTACTTGTATCGGTCATTATTATTAAAAAAATGTAGTCGTAATTCAAAAAAGTTCAGCAAATGTGCAGTTCTAACAAAACGAAATATCATGTTATTCTATGTCGTCGTTACTAGGTTACGTTCTTGAATTTTGTTGAACTGTCAAATGTTGCCTATTAAAATGGCTCTACTATAACTCATAACGGCTCGCCTATTTTTCAATCGTGATTTATTTGATGAATAACTATCTGACCAAATATTTCCATATTGGCAGCTCTGCTCTCGGAGTGGCGAAACAAACATATTAAATTAGTCAGGTTAGAGCGGGATAGAGTCAACTCTTGCAATTTGTCAACAACCGTCATTATGACTCACGTCAGGAGTGCATTTTAATTTTTATGTTTGTCTTGTATTGCTCTTGTCTTCTATAATTGTTGATTGTTGTTTTGATTCGAGTAAAGAGTTTGGTTAAATTTGTGTTTCAATTTATATATTTTACAATGGAAACGACATACTTAAAGGCAGCGTTCGGCAAATTTTCAATGGCATGGTCATCAGTACTATCAAAAACATCAATTTCAATATGATTTTAATTGATAATAATTATATAGAAAGAGGTTTAATTGTTAATAATTCTACGCTCTATGTTATGACATACGAAAATATCCCAAATTTGACGCGACAGTTGTCAACTCAAACGCCTAACCGTCGAATAGCGCGCTATCTGGCCGTTGGAGCGGCAAATAGATTTATTCCTCAAATAACGTAGTTATTCGATTGATAAGTCCTATTCGTCTATTGAAAAATTGAATATTTTGTTAACTGAAGAATAAAGTCTATCTAGCTGTTTATCTGGGCATTGAAAAATCGGCCCTTAGTTAAATAATTTATAAATATCACACCAAATTGATTAATTAATTGTATTGCAGTTTGATATGCAATCACAAAACAATTTATATAAAACGCAACTTAAGTATATAACAAAGTAAAAATACTAAAAAATATATTATGTAATATACAAACGCCACGCGCTCCTTGAAACCTGATTAAGAACTAGATATACCTTTGAATACACATTGCGGTGAATAAATTGCATAAGTTATAATACTAATTGACAATTACATTATCTGTGTTGACTCTCGAATACATTAATACAATGCAATGCGGCTAAAAACAATTCGTAACTTTTCCTCTAGATTTTTCACTACAACAACATTTCTAGATATCATTACAGAACGTGGGAATTTAATTCTATGAATTTCTATGAATGAATTTTGTTGAGGTTTACTATAATGGTATCGGGGAGAATTTTAAAAGCTTAATCTAATTTCATGTATGTATGGGGTTTCTAGTCGAAGTCTTCATCAGAGTCTGTCTTTAGCACGCTGTCAGATCCGGAGCCCGGCTCGCTGTCCACTGCTATTTCTCTGTAAACCAATATTAATGTTGTTACATTTATCCGCAGACTGTCTCCAATTTATAATCCTATATCCCAGTGAAATTCGACACTGGTGAAATAATTTACAAATTGTGTAGGTAATTTAGTGTTTAAATATATCCATTTCAAACAGAAAATAAAATAAAGAGCATAATTTAAATCCTTCCTTCATTTAACATAGGTTGAAATGAAATGAAATGAAATGAAATGAAATGAAATGAAATGAAATGAAATGAAATGAAATGAAATGAAATGAAATAATTTATTTGCAGGAATTGTGGTTAATACAAGGTTTTACAATATATTACAATAAAGTCCGCACAACTCGCCAGCACTGGCATACAAATATTTATGTGTAAAATACAATATATTTTTAGATTAATTTTAACATTTTACATTACAGTTATTATTATTTTCTATCTTTAGTGTTTACAAGCAAAGAACTCATTTATATTATAAAAGCAATGAGATTGCAGCCACTTTTTTAATTTAAGTTTAAACAATTGCATGGGCAATTCCTTAAATGCCATTGGGATTCTATTATACAGGGTGGCCCGTTTATAGTGGTCCAAAAATTTTTTTCAGCTTGAGAGCATCATGAGTAATCATTTAAAACAAACTTTAGTTAAGCGAAAACTTATGGTTTAGAAATTATGATTTTTTTTATAAATAATCCGGAGTTTCAATATTTTTGACACAAAACCACTCTGTTATGAAAAGTACTGGACCGAATTGAATGAAATTTGGTATAGGTATAGCGCAATAACCTACCTATCGCACTATAGGCTCATCTTGTGTAAATAATTAGACTGCATTTTTTTATTATAACTTTTTCTGTAGTTTTTTGAATTTCTCGGCAAAATATGGATTTTTCGAAAAAATCCTGTGAAAAAAAAATGTACCACCAAGGTTTTGCTGGTACTGCTAAAAACTACCTTAACATAGGGTTATTCTTGACACAAAAAATCATAGTTGTCCTTCGATTGTAACATCTTCAAAAACAACATCATGTACATTAAACACATGAAAATCGAAAAATTACGAAATTTACCATAATTTAATTTTAATCATTTGGAACGGCCAATTTTTGATTAAAGAACCATTTATTGCCATAAAAGTCATTACAAATCAGTATTCACATGGCTATAAAACTTAAAATGAATGAAATAAAATTTTAACCTGCCATCCAAGATAACTTAACTTTATTCAAACGTCAATTTATTGAGTTTTTTTATTTAGTTTTTATGTTTAAATCTTAATAAAAGGTTTGGAGAATCAATAAAACAACATAAATAATAATTAACATATTGTTTATTTTTTACAAAAGGTTTTCGAAATGCCGTCCGCCTTTCGCTAAACATAATATGCATCTGCGTAAGAAATTTCTTCGCAGCCTATTAAATGGCTGCCGGCTTTCTTTAATGGCTGTCATATCCACTTGAATTTTTAGGTATGAACCTATGGTAATAAATGGTATAATACCATAAATTGGTATACAAATGTACCTATGTATAATGAATTTATGGTTATTTATAGGCATAAATTCAAATGGCTATAACAGCTATTAAAGAAAGCCGGCAGCCATTTAGGTAATAGGCTGCGAAGAAATTTCTGAAACTTTTTTTAGAGAGGAACTGATTGTAAAGGATATCTCACAACCTCAAAATAAAATCGAATTCAATAAGATAGATTTTTATCAGGACCCAATCTATACTAATATTATAAAGCTGAAGAGTTTGTTTGTTTGTTTGAACGCGCTTATCTCAGGAACTAGTGGTCTGATTTGAAAAATTCTTTCGGTGTTAGATAGCCCATTTATCGAGGAAGCTATATACCATCTCGCTAAGACCAACAGGAGCGGAGCAATGCGGGTGAAACCGCGGGGAACAGCTAGTTATATCTATATGTAGATACAAATTCATACAGTAAGATTATCATAAAAAGTTAATGACAATTTTATGGATATGTACATTTGCATAATGAATAATAACTATGTATGTAAGCAGTAAGCATTATAAATGTAAAAGCTGCAGTTATTGGCATTACCTGGTGCATTCAATAAGTACCTAGCCTCATCGCCAGAGGGCGCTATTGTTTCAAAATAGGTTTACCACAGTGTAGCTAATTCTTTTTTAATTATTTTTTTTTAATTTTCATTCCAATCCCTTCATTTGTTTTAATTTGACAACCTATGGAAGCGAACGTGTCGATCGGTTTTACAGAAATGGAGAAAGAGCAATATCGTTCGTTGATTCGATTCCTATTTTTGGACGGGAAAGAGCGCATCGAAATCAAAGACCGCTTGGATGCTGTGTACGGTGACTCTTCTCCATCGATAGCCACCGTCAAGAATTGGTTCAACGAGTTTGCACGTGGCCGTACGTCGGTTTTTGATGAACCACGTCCAGGTGCACCAAAAACAGCTGCTATGGAGGAAAACATTAAAAAAATCCATGATCTCGTATTGACAGATCGCCGATTGAAGGTTCGGGAGCTAGCTGAGACTGTAGGCATTTCAGAAGGAACAGTGCATCATATTCTTCACGAGGAACTCGGCATGAGAAAGCTGTCGGCGCGATGGGTGCCGCATTTACTCACACCGGAAAACAAGCGCAACCGTGAGTCCACATCGGAGACGTGTTTGGCGCTGTTTAAGCGGAATCCAGGGGAGTTTTTGCGTCGTTTTGTGACCGTCGATGAAACCTGGATTCACTGGTACACACCAGAGACCAAGGAGCAATCAAAACAATGGATCCAGACCGGAGAATGTGCTCCAAAGAAGGCGAAAACTGTAAAATCGGCCGGAAAAGTTATGGTCACCGTTTTCTGGGATTCACAAGGAGTTGTCTACATCGATTACCTCGAGAAGGGTAAACCAATTACAGGGCTTTACTATGCCGATTTATTGGACCGATTCGACGCCGAATTAAAGAAAAACGACCCCATCTGGCTAAGAAAAAGGTGCTGTTTCACCACGACAACGCACCGGTTCACACGTCTGCCGTTGCCATGGCCAAATTGGTCGAATTACGCTACGAATTGCTGCCTCATCCACCGTATTCTCCAGATTTGGCCCCTAGTGACTTCTTTCTGTTTCCTAATCTGAAAAAATCCCTCGCCGGGAATAGATATGGATCAAATGAGGAGGTTATCGCTGCCACGGAGGCCTATTTTGCAGAGTTTGAGAAAACCTATTTTTCGGACGGGTTAAAAAAGTTGGAGCATCGCTGGGCTAAGTGTATCGAACTAAAAGGAGACTATGTTGAAAAATAAATTGCCACTTTTCCAAAATTTTCGTTTACTTTTTGTAGGCTAAGTATTTATTGAATCGCCCTCTTACGTAATCAACTTACCGGTGCACGTTGCCTATTTTTCTCCAACTTCTTCTTCATCCATTTAACGTAACGGAATACACAAGAGCCAAATAAGCGAATACAAAAAATGGGCGTCTAATTAACTGCAGTAATGTATACACAATCGCTGTTAGTCCTGATTTATGCAACTTACAAGGTATTTAACAGGTTCATCTTGTACAAGCCGGTCGTTGCTGCACCAACTCTCTGCGCCGGCGCATCCGTAAAAAAATACATTCTTCTTTCGCGAATGCCCGTGATAGTCACAGTATACGAGAGGTGGCTTCTTCCAAACTCGAACCAAGTATTCAATTAGGCCCTGCACATCAAAAACATTCAAAATAAAAGTCGAAAACTCGTCGCTATAAGATTTATGCCGTCTGCCTAACATCTTTGCAATTGCGCTTAAATTCCGGATTAGACTTTTATTTTTGTCTCCAGATACCAATTAAAGAACTGCATACACAATAAATATTCTTATTAGCCGTGCATGTTTCCAAGAAAATCGTAAGCGAACGATCCACGTTAGCAGACGTCGCGTTTAATTGGAATATTGACTGTGAGCATTTGACATGAGAATAAGGTATCTGTGTAGTTGCTAATATTAATAGAATTTACCTTTGTGTGGTAGATAGAAGGATGCAAAACAGGGCTGGGTTTGCACCAGCGTCGATTTAAATCTTCATTAGTTAGGCCGCACCGATGGCTGTAACAACGCAGACATTATCGGAGCGAACCAGGAAGCTCGAGCTCGCATGTGCATTGTGCACGATAAGCCGTGTGGACATTTTCATTGAGGTGACAAGCCCCGTGGTGCCCGTGGGTCGGGAGTCAGCTATCGTTATTCCAATATCACACACGTAAGGGCCCCTCGGTGCGTACTGAACATTGTAACCGCATTGGATCGGATCAGATTGCGGTTTATTTATTTCCTACTACTTGCCCCTTTGCATACTATCGATAAAATCTATGAAAAAGGACACCTTCTTCTTACTTTATATGACCTTTCCTTTTTAAATAGTGATGCGAGTGGATTCAAATTTAGAAATTCAAATCTTCGGAAATAAAATGAAAATTAAAAAGCTATATTTCAGCAAAACACAATTAGGGCCGGCGCCCACTGCCGGCACGGCACGGCATGGCACGGCAGAGCATCCCGCGGCGTGCAATGGCATCCCGCGGCATCCCTCGGCGTGCTGCGTCATCCCGCGGCATTCAGTGGCATGTCGTGGCATCCTGCTAAAAGCCCAGCCACTCTGGCATCCATCAGTTTTGCTCCGCGCTAATGCTGCATAAGTTTCAACCTTATTTCAACTAGCTAGTAATCATAATTCCTCGACCCCAAAGTGACGCACACGCCTCGCGGGATGCAATGGCGCGCCGCGGCATCCCTTGGAATGAAACAGCAAGACACGTCATGCCGCCGCATCCTGCGGCGTGCCGCGTCATGCTGCAGCATCCTGTGACACGTCGCGGCACCGTGGCATCGAAATAAAGTAACTTGAATTCTAAACTGATTGAAATAAGATTCAAAATAACTTCATCTATATATATAATAAAACTAAGTCGATAAAATGTGCGTGCCGATAAAACTTAAAAAGGAGTCCCGACACGATAAAGGGACTTATGTGGTGTGATAGCCCTTTATCCCCCCTCGAACAAGAAAGTTCCCGTTTTAATCTAAAGGGCATGTTTTTAAAGATATAAGGGACTTTCCGACCCTTCAACTTGGAAATTAAGTGCAGTGGCGCCATCTGTTATCGAATATTTGAACTTCGGAGACTATATTACACTCCAATAGACAGAGTGTGTAGTCTCCATAGTTGTGAGCCATTGCAGCATGTGTAGTAGTGGCGCGAAATTTAAAATTCCAATTTCAATAAAATCTTAAATTTAAATTTTGTGTATTTATACGTCATTATTTAACGTATATTTTGGAGTTAAAGCGACATAATTTTAGTTATCCAAATTAATTCTCAAAATATTAAAAAATTTAGGTTTTTAAATTTCGCGCCTTTACTACATACGCTACCGCTACAGAAGCTAGAAAGTTCCCGTTTTAATCTAAGGGCGTGTTTCTAAAGATATAAGGAACTTTCCAACCCTACATAGTGGCGCCATCTGTTATCGAATATTTGAACTTCATTCAGGACAACGATTGTTTGGGTTGCATTTCCAAAAGCGTTGCGAGCAAATTTCAATAAAGTCTTAAATTTAATTTGATGCTATAATAAAGTTATTAAATTTTGTGTATTTGTACGTCATTAGCTAACTTATATTTTGGAGTTAAAGCGACATAATTTTAGTTATCCAAATTAGTTCTCAAAACCTTAAAAAATTTAGGTTTTAAAATTTCGCGCTTTTAGTACAAATGCTACCGCTATAGAACCTTTTATTATGGCGGACGATAGTGACCAGAATACTCTAGAAGGTGTGAGAGAGAAAATATTTTCAAATTTTCTCGAATATTCTAGAGCCTAGCTCTCTGAATATATAAGAGCCCGGTGTCGCTCACCAGAGTTAGTTTAATTTGAACAGCGAAACGAGCGATTTCAAAACGAAAATAAGAGAAGTTATCTGTGAGCCTTTATTTAGAAGTATCACGTGTGAGTATTTTTAATAGTGTGTTTAATTAACTCTCGATTTTGAAACGAAATAGAAATAAGTTATTTGTGGGTTTTTTTCGTGAAATTTCCCTATAATATTAACAACATGTAACCCATCAAACCCAAAACAGCTATGGGACTCTTTCAAAAGGAGTATGAGTGATGATATATTGTACCAAGTCCGACAAGCTAATCCTGAACTGACTATAGAATTCAATGACGAGATCTTCAATGAAACACTCATTCGCTTAGAAGATAAATGTTTAGCAATAAATAATCAAGCCTAAGTAGAACTTGGAATGCCAGCACCACAAAGAAATGCTTTTAGTGTGCTAAACTACGAAATTATGAAGGAAAAAAGTTACAACATCAATCAACTACTTGAATACAATGCTCACAACTCTCAATGACAATAAAAAAAAAGTTTACGACGTTATAATGAGCCGGATAAATAACGATATTGGTGGAATTATTTACTTGGACGCACCAGGAGGCACCGGTAAAACGTTTCTCATAAATCTAATACTGGCGGAAATACGTGCTAAAAAACTCATCGCACTGGCACTAGCATCATCTGGCATTGCAGCCACACTTATGGAAGGAGGACGATCTGCCCATTCTGCCTTACAACTACCATTGAATATAGCCGAACAACAATTCCCGGTATGTAAAATTTCAGGAAAATCTGGACGTGGTAAATTCTAAACCAAGCTAAAATTTTCATCTGGGATGAATGCACCATGGCCCATAAAAAATTTATAGAAGCCATGGACAGAACATTACAAGAATTGCGAAAAAACTCTGAAATAATGGGAGGAGCTCTACTCATACTCTCAGGAGATTTTCGACAAACACTTCCAGTTATTCCCAAGACAACATCAGAAGACGATATCAATGCATGCTTGAAAAAATCACATCTCTGGCTACAAGTCCAAATACTGCAATTAACAAAAAACATGAGAGTTGAATTATCAAGAGATGAAACAACAGCACAATTTGCTAAAATACTTTTACAAATCGGCGAAGGTACATATCCTACTGACCAAACGACCGGCCTCATTGAACTTAACAGTGATTTCTGTAATATAGCCACTACTGAAGACGAACTAATCGACAAAATTTATCCAAATATTATTCAGAACTATACTAATGCAGAGTGGTTATTTCAAAGAGCAATTTTGGCCACTAAAAATAATATTGTTGACGATATCAATTTTAATATTCTGAAGAAAATACCTGATGAAGAGAAAATATATAAATCGATCGACACGATGGTATCTATTGAAGAAAGTGTCAACTTCCTCACTGAATTTCTAAACTCTTTACAAGTACCAGGAATGCCATTACACTGCCTTCGTCTGAAATTTGGAACTCCAATCATACTACTCAGAAATCTCAACTCCCCAAAATTATGTAATGGAACTAGAATGATCGTAAAACAGCTATCGAATAATATCATTGAAGCTGAACTTATTTCTGGAAAGACCAAAGGACAGACAGTATTTATACCTAGAATACCACTGATCTCTTCGGAATTGCCATTTCAATTTAAAAGACTGTAGTTTCCAATAAAATTAACCTTTAGTTTTACAATTAACAAAGCGCAAGGACAATCTTTAAAATATTGTGGCATTAACCTCAAAGAATTCTGCTTCTCTCACGGTCAGCTATATGTAGCTTGCTTCAAGAGTAGGAAATCCGAAAAATTTATGTATATATACTCCGGACAATAAAATGAAAAATGTTTTTTATAAACAAGTATTGTAAATAATGAGAAAACGTTTTCAATAAATTTTTTTTTTTACTTTTTACGTCATAGTTTATTTTTTTATTTCGACTCTACCACGTCATCTCATATCAACTCCCGGGCGAAGCCGGGTTTTTTAGCTAGTTAGTAATAAAAACCTCTGCCCTGCCATGCCATGCCGTGCCGGCAGTGGGCGCCGGCCCTTAGAAGTTTAACAATAATATAAGAAATTGTTCGGAACAATAGGTACGAGTGTACGTAGATAATTTATACTCATTTATAGTTTTTGTGTTTTGATAACTTTATTTAAATTATTATGTTTTAATGTCGATAATTTCATAGTTGTATCTCGCTCTGGTAATTCACAAGCGACAGTGAGATATTCATGTCTCGCTCTAATGGTGAACGCGACAACAAGACAGTTCTATCTCACTCTTGAGATCTGTGATAGCATGATCGCTCTGTCTCGATCTAATAGATTACTTTGTTCGATAATTTAATATTGTAATTTATCATTTTATACTGTTTTTATTATAATTTAATATCTTTGGTTGTCGTATAGTTTTAATACCTAACTTATGTAAAATTAATAGCGTAAAGCCAAACGTTTAAATAGTTTGTTTGCTTCAATTATATTTCTGTTTTATAGTAAAATATGTATAGAGAATCGTTTTGTATTTAATAATAGATATATATATATGCATGGACGTATAAAAAAAGACGGACGCCGTATTACGAACAAACAACGTGAAGCCACCATAGTAAGCTAGCGATCGTGTAAAGACAATAAACACGCACACACTCTCACCATAGTAAGCTAGTCGGCCGCCATTACGTCGTGAACTACCGACTGATTAACTGCGTCACTGTTTCACAAAAAATATTTAAAATGCTGTCTTGCGTGGTTAAATGGTGTCGCAACAGTACAATTTTAAATAACAAAACACGAGGGATTACATTCCACAGGGAAGCAAGTTATTTCTTTTATGTTTTAATGACAAAATTATTACGGCAAAATTTATAGAAAAAAATACAGCCGCCATTGTCAACAGGACAGCTGTTGCCATGGCAACATGGCACACACACATGGATGTTTCGCCGCCATTACTAGGCTTCACTCAATGTTTAGGCGATATACCGTCCGTCTTTTTTTATACGTCCATGTATATATGAATGTTTTGATAATAAATATATAGATTTGTATTGTAATAGTAGACATGTCGTAATGGAAATAATAGTTGATTTGTTTGTGTAATCATAGTGTTTTGTATAGGAAAAGCCATAATTTGTATTAATGCTTTATTTTATAGTTATAGTCTTTGAAATTATATAGTCATTATTATAGTTATTAATAGATAAATAGTTTATAAATAACGATGTAAATAGTGATAGAAATATAGAGAAATTGTGTAATTTGTTTGGAAATAAACGCGCTATGTGTTTACGATCTACCGTCACTTTATTTTATATTTTTGTTCACGCGAATTGTAATCTTTATTGTAATATGCATTGTCATTGTGTCATCTTAGCGTCTGAGTATTGATCACATCTAATTATGCATCTAATATTAAAATTTGTGTTGTAATTAATATAAACCTGTGCTAAAGAAAGTAATGTGTACTTAATCATTGTACCAAAGATGCGGTCAATCTGTAGTATATATAGAAATTTTGTATTCTAGTTTATAAGTGCTGTAAAAATAATAAATATATGTGTATTCAAATTTTGTTTTTATTTTAATGTCTCTTTCCCTACTACAAATGTGAGTATATGGATGTTTGTACATAATTTAAGATAATTTGTATGTTAGAGAATCAAAAAATTTCTGTGGAGTGTAATAAAAAAAGAGGGGAAAGCACAAAAACTATCGTAAAAGGATCTGTATCGTTATTCTTCTCATATCTCTTGGATGGGAATTTGAATAGCGCCCCTGTCGTGCGTAAAAGGAACTAATTTTATATGTCATAATAACGTCATGCTTCCGACGTGACGATACGAATATTTTGGCGATAGTTTTCTTGCTTGCGCCTTATTAAATAATTACTAAATAACTAATTGTTCAAAGACATTTTATATTATGTTGGAGTCAAAAGTAGCAGAGAATACCTTGCCGTCTTGTAGCAGACTAAAACAGTCTAGGAATTCTAGGTATGCTATTAAAAAAAGATATAATAATTAAAACAAGAGTATACTAGAAAAATATTTATTAATTACAACATGATGTTCAGTTACAACAAGAAAAACACTCGTTTTTATTTCGGTTGTATCAGTTGTTACATTGCCGCTAGATGGCGCAGTTATTTATACAAATCAAAAAAATATTTCACAAAAAAACAAACGCACACTTGTTAAAAACAGACATAATACAAGAACGTTAAAATAATCTTAACCAAGTAATTGAAAAATTTTCCAAAAAGCTATATAAAATATATTGACATGTATGCAAATCAATGCTTTTTTTAACACAAAAAGGGTGGGAAAGATGTACATAAAGTAGGTAAGCAACTGAAATTTTATTTACAAAAAAAAATATTTTATTTGTATAAAATCTTTATTTATTTATTACACTACAAATTGCGTGATTACAATAATTTTACTCAATAAATTACAAATCTCGTCACGACCGCCATTACAACAAGCGTGACGTAAGCAAATAAGCTTCTAGACGACGCAGCTGAAGTACAGGACTCCAAATGTTTGAACAAATCGTTGTAATTCCTAGCAGCTTCGTTCGCAGTGTCACTAGATGGTTCTGCGAGACCAACAGCTGTGTTCTTGAACAAGAGGTCGTTGACCCCGTCGAACGGTGAATACATTTCCATGTTGATGAGTTGTGCGGAAGTTGCCGCGTTGTAGCCGAAGTGTGCGTCTAAAGTGTCAAGGAGTGCGTTCAGGCTGTTGAGGAGAGGGTCATTTCTGGAAAAAATGTTATTTTTAGTAAAAATACCTGTTTTAATTGGTCTGCGTCAGAAAATTGTAGGTATAAAAGGTTTATTGTATACTAGCTTTCCGCTCACGGCTTCGCCTGTTTTGTTTCAAACCTAATAAATTACATATATGTATACTAAAACCTTCCTCGAGAATCACTCTATCTATTAAAAAAAAACCGCATCAAAATCCGTTGCGTAGTATAAAAGATGTAGTAACTCAGGCCCCGGAACCACAGACACAATAGAAAATCTAATAAAAACACACACTGATCGGTCACAGACACAATAGAAAATCTATTGTGTCTGGGACCGATCGGGCCGCTTGGGGCTCAATGGGTTAAGCGTGCATACTGCATAGGGACATAGGGATAGAGAAAGCGGCTTTGTTTTATACTATGTAGTGATATATCATCACGCTAAGGCCAATAGGAACGGAGCTATGCGGGTAAACAGTTAGTTTTTAAATTAAATACATTACCTCCTTGCCAAAACTTCAGAATCAACGACATAAGCCAGCAAGCAGTTCTGATCGACATTAACTCCGGTGTACGCAGCGAGAGAGTTGTTCCTGCACAGGACTCGAACTTGGTACTCCGCTAGGTTCGCGGCGTTGAGGTTAGCTGGAATGGAGATTTTTTTGCTAATGAAGTTATAAGATTAGGAATTACTACCAGATTTTTATGAGATTAAAATGTTTTGTTAAGTTTATAATTATAAAATCATTAATCGCTTATTCTTCAGAGGCTCTTATAGGGTTAGCATTAATGGGAAAATAGATCTTTATCTTAAATTATACTGTCACTATATTACGAAATAAAAAGGAATTACGTGCAAGTTTTCCCTTCTAACCAAATAATTTAGCAAAATCTTGTTATAAATATACCGTAAATTTCAAATTAAAAAAGCAGAATTTATAATGTCTTAAATTTTTTCCCTAAATAAACCAATAAAAAATGACTTACCATTAATAGTAGCTAGATTAACATACAACACAAAAACTCACAACAAACAACTACCAACAACAAACAACAAAACTCACCATTAATATTAGCCAGATCAACGAACGCCACATCGCTCTCCGGGTCAGCGAGACACGCGACGGAACCGTTGTTACCGTAGTACTTGTTGCTGTTGTCGAACGAACATTCTTGATCTGAGATGGAAAATATTTTTTTTTTATATGTTCTTGTCTACTAATAACACTTCAATAACAATCTATCAAAAAAGAGCACCGAGCACACATTTCAGAAGTGAAACTACTTTGACTCAATGATTCAAAGATACTAAAATTTTCGTCTCACTCCATGACATGAAATTGAAATTATACTCTCAACGCGCCTAAAGAAGTTTCACTTTTGACAAAAAAAGTGCGTTAAATTGAAACCATATGTTACAATTTTTCGACAGTTTGTAACATCGCGATGATATAATCCTGACGGGTTAAAATGCAATTTTAAAATAAAATGGAAATATGTTTTTAAAGTAACCTTTATTAGGCTTCTTCTACTTTAAGTGCCTTTGAGTAATCTTTGATCATAAGGGGTATTTCAAATACATAAAAGGCTGAATAGTGTTAATTTTACTGTCATAAAATAACTTTTTTCCAAAATAAAGAATTGTTGCAAGATGATAATATTATGGTTGATGGTATACAAGTCATTAAAGAAACACAAAAACATATAAAAATCAATTGTAAAATAAATTATTATTAATAAGTTACTTACTTTGTGAAAAGTTGCCAACAATAGTGATGCTTGGCTTGCACAGAGAGCACAGTGGTGTTGCGTCGAAGTTCTGAAAAAGCATTTGTAATTTAATAAAATGTGCACAACATGTCCAATATAGGTGCATTTTTTACATAACCTATAAAAGTGCATTTTTAAATATTCTCAGAACTTCTTTGGAAAAAAAGCGTCGATGTCTTTATAATTTATTGATATGCAATCTTGAGTCTGAGATTATTTCACAATTTCGGTTAAAATTGCAACGGATAATATCTTTTGTGCACCCTTAAGCTAGTGGTAACTTTTTATACAGTATACGGTGAGGAGTATATATTTTTTATTTTAAAATATTGTGTTAAGAACAATTTCAAAAAATTTTCAGCTTGATTTGAATTTTTAATTAAATCTAATTTCTCAAGAGCACATTAGTCAAGTCGAAGACTAATAAATAAATATTACACATTATCCGCATAAAAACAACAAAACTCACAATCCCCAAATAAACTCACACATCATCCATAAACACAAAAACTCACAACTCCAAACTCACACTCTTATCCATCGCATGTGACGCATCCATTGCACCAGGCGCACAGGAACTGCTGAAGAACTCTCCAACTGCTCGGCCGTAGTCACATTCAGAGGAACTGATCACTCCGCGCTCGTGAGCCGTGCGGAGGAATGATACGAATGCTGTAATTAATATTTATGTATAATTATAATAATATTCATATAGAAAGGGAACACAGGGATAAAGTAGCATAAGGGAAAAAAAGAGGATAGCTGTTATCGATATTTACATGTAGAAATTTTAGGAAATGAAATAAGTAGGAGGAAAAACAAGAGGGAAATGTAATAAAAGGGCAATCATGGTCGAAAATTGATCATTACACTCTCGTGCGCAGTGCGCAAGACTTTTACAGTATGTAGGTATAAAATTGGAAATAAGACATGGAGAAGGTATGGAAAACTCAGCAGGGAAATAAATAGATAAATGAATAGCGAATTTAAAGATAGAAACAAAGAGGGCATGCAAAGAAAGAAATGATGAATAAAGAGATGAGGCAAAAGGAAAGAACTTACAAATCCCCCCAAACTCCGGGAAGCAAGCGTTCTTTCCGCGCAGATTCTCGAATCTCGTGATATTATTGCTCTGCGCACTTGTCTCCTTGACGATAGCTGCGACACGACTGAACGCGAACGGATCGCTGCGAGAGTTTTGTACCAGCTTCACTGATGAGAGGCTGTAGTGTCTGGAAAAAGTGTGAAATTGGTAAAGTTGCATATTTAATATTTATCTCCGAATATCCGACCAAATGTTAAAGTTCCCTTAATACTTACTGTCTCGATAAATAACCATAATTAGCAGGCGTAGCGATAAAATCAGCTGTATTATCTCTGATATCAGCCAAGCACTGGAACACATTGGTCCGTTGCTGGCAGGAGAGTGCGGGTTCGATACCAAGCGTGTAAGCGGCCAGTTGCAACCAATTGCATTTGGTATGCTCTTGTGGGGAGACTGTGCACCAACGACGGGCTGGGACACAGCTTGGGGACGCGTCGATTGAGGGGAGATTGCGTACTGGAAGAGAATTTAATATTTAAATAAGAACGTGTTTGGCGAGCACACGTGTTAGAAGTGAAACTGCTTTGGCAAGATTCAAAGATACCAAAATCGCTTTACTCCATAATGCGACCTTGAAATTTTACTCTCAACAAGCCCGAAGAAGTTTCACTTCCAAATTTTGTATTTTTTTTTAAGATATGGCTGAAATAGGTAGGTATATTAAAATCGAGGCAAAATATAAAATAACTATGTATAATATCAAAAATGGACTTTGTCATAATGATGACAAAACTTGCGAGGGAGTTGAATCAATCTCTAGTGTACAACAATTTTATCATGCCTTTATTTCTAATCAAATAGCAAAAACTAGGTAGTTTTTAGCAAGTACATATTATTTATTCAATTAGACTCCTCTAGAGACTAGAAGCACTTCGAAACATCATAACATACATACATTTGTGTTTTTACCAATTACCACTGGTAACTTTTTCCACTTCAGATTTCCAAAAAAAATTATAAACTAGGTAAAACTACGATGTCTCACACACACATAGGTACACTCCAAAAGTACAAAAACTCACAATTATTGGAATAATTAGCGGGTGTAGGCAACCCATCCTCAAAGTTGACCCTCGCGTTCGCACCTCCCACTATGGCGCTGAACAACACAGATTGCCAACCATTGCCGCTCGGGCTTGCACCACCCGGCCACCAGTTGCGAAGGTTGCTTTGGATCTCTAGCGCTTTTTCACTGTATAAGAGAATAATAATAATTATGGATAATGCAATTAAGTAAAAAAAAATTGAATTAAAAATTTTTAGTAGACTAGATTATAAAATTGGTCTCATTCTATTATTACCCCTGTTGACGAAGGTTGATATAAATTTGGAATTTGGAAAAGGTTTTTTTTTCTGTTTTTCACTTCGCTCACAGCCCTACGGCACAGCGCAGGGACCCGCTATATCGGGGTGTCGCAGGGATCTCACGTGTTTTCGCGGAAGAATTCCAACCAATACCCGCGGCCCCATCAATTAAAGCGGCTCGACGGAACACAGTGGGGTTTTAGTCGGTAAGAATCCGACAAAACCCACGGCTCCTTCCCCAGGGGCCGTGGATATCTATGCAAGCTTTCCCCACTTAAAAAAAATACGTGTGGCACTCGAGGACTGCCGCGGTAAAGCTAGCATAGCATGTTAGGGTCTTAGGTTTTTTCGTTACGGAATTTCTGGATTCGGTCTCCACGCATAGGGCATGCGATAGGAGCTAAAAAAGGGATCTCACGTGTTAGCGACGAGCGCGCTCCAAGGCTGACGCACGAAGGCGCAGGGTGCGGCGGGCGCGGAGAGCGCGGTGGCCGACAGCGCGCTCAGCGTGCCGTTCGGGCATAGGACTGCGTACGATGCTGCTATGTCGGGGTTGCGGATCTGTTGTATGAGAAAATACCTATGGTTAGAGTCGAAAATAAAATAATAGTCAAGCGCGAGTCGGACTTAAGACGCTGAGGTATCCGTACAAATAAGGCAAAGATCAAATTCGGATCCGATTCCACACGAATAAAAAACAAACCACAAAAAATTGCAAAAAAAATGCAATTTTTTCCTTTTCTACTAAAAATAATAGTAAAGACTAACTTATCTTCAAAATTTTTAAAATGTTAAAATAAATATATATTGTACCCACCATTGTTATAAAAATACTACCAAAATTGAGAATTTTATTTCAAAAAATTTAATGTGCAATATGTCTAAATCAATTTATACATAAAAACCACTCACACTAAAGAACTCTCGAACATGCTGCCACGCGACATACGCGACAGACGTTCCATTGCTCCTGCGCAGACACTCCAACGCTTGTATGTGTCTGTTGTCATTGCGCACACCCGCAATGGCTACGCCCATATCGATGGAATAGCTCGCGCAACCCGACCGATCGCCGCATAGCGAACAGAGGGATTGGAAGCGGGACTCTGTGGGGAAAAAAATACATATATGTATTTAAAAAGAGTACCTACACGTGTCAGAAGTGAAACTTCTTTTGCAAGATTCAAAGATACCAAAATCGTCGCGTTACTGACGTGACGTAACTGCTATGACGCGACCTTGAAATTTTACTCTCAACGCACCTAAAGAAGTTTCAATTCACAAGAAAGAAATCTATCCTGAGACGGGCCAAAAAAATATTTTTTTTGTATTTTTTTTTTTACTTTTAGTGATTTTTTTAACTTTTTTAGTACCAACAATTTTTTTTCTATATGCTTACTCAGATCAGCATCAACAGATACATTCGCGCTCCAGGGCCCAGGCCGGCAAGCGCTACCAAAGAACTGGCTGAGCGTATCCACTTCTAGTTCTTCTGCTGTTTTTCTATTTGTGTCTGTGTTCGGGCAGCGGTCTGTGCGTGCCGCCTGTTGAAAAGTAAACATAAACCTGATGTAGTGAGTTATGAGTAAAGATATATGTTATGAGTGTATGATCCTACATAATCCTGTAATTTTAAATAAAGTCTTCAGTCTATAGACCGTTGAATACAGTCTACAGTCGGGATCAAGTGTTTCATTAAGAGCCCACCCAATGGCTAACTGCTTATCAATATCGTGTGTACTATTCAATATTAATGAAATAAAAAAATACATCAAAGTTCAGGACCAACCCAGTCATTTCATTTTACTCCAAAACACGATTACGTAAAATTTCCTCGAAAGAAAAACATTTAGCAGTTTTTTTTAATGAATAGAGTGATTCTCCAGGATTTAATTCGTAATATAGTCACAACTTTCTCACGAACTCAGTTCCTAAAACTCCAGAATACTCACAGCTCTCTCCAGACCCTTCAGAACCCTGGGAGACCACCTGAGATCCGGTTCATCCAGCCCCGGGTGGCAGTAGCTGCCCCCACGTAGACCCTCCAGACCACCTGAATGGGTCACTGGCACTATGGCCACCGCTTCGAATGCGTATGGCTCTGGAAATTGAAATCAATATATTTATAAAATTCTCATGTCACAATGTTAGCATACTCCTGCGAAACGGCTGGATCGATTCTCATAAAATTTTTCAAATCGTTCTCGAGGTTCCTGTGTGTTCCTAGCGTGTTCAAACATATCAAAATTCAAATATATTCAGCTATATAATATAAGTATCATAGATAAGTATAGTATAGGATACAAAAATTAACTAAAGAAAGTTTATATGCAACAATGGGGAACACTGTGACAGTTTCCCAAAATTATATTTTAGTGTCAGTGAAAGTGAAACTTCTTTGGCAAGATTCAAAGATAGGTACTAAAATCTTCGCGTTAGGCGATTAACACACGGCACCGCGCGCCGCGGCGGTTGGCAGTGAATCCCTACGAGGAACGGACCTTTCGACCGCGCGGTCGGGCGGTGTTTGTGTGTTTGGTATCAACGGATTTAATAGAAGCCAATGCAACTTGAGAACCGCTTCACCGCCAACCGCGGCGGTACGCGGCACCGTGTGTTAATCGCCTTACTCCATGACGTGAAGGAATTACCAGAACCTTGATATTTTACTCTTAACGCGCCTGAAGAAGTTTCACTTTAAAAACTTTATTATCGGCTTAATAAAGTTTTTTTTGTAAGTTATTTTTTTTCTGGTGTCTGCTAAAATCAGGGTTATATAAATATATGGCTCCGCTCCTGTTGGTCTTAGCGAGATGATATTATATAGCCTATATAGGCCTTATAGCCTTCCTTTATAAATGGGCTATCTATCACCGAAATTATTTTTCAAATCGGACCAGTAGTTCCTGAGATTAGCACGAACAAACAAACCCTTCAGCTTTATAATATTAGTATAGATATTGTGGTTCTTACTTACCGTTTCTAGAAACATCTCGTATAGAGGCAACCACTCTGCTGCCCTCCGGCTGCGCTTGCGACAGAAGCACCATCTCCTCTTCAGAGAACACACCGAGGTGGGCATCGCCACGCGCTATTTTTATGGCACAATCGACTCTGGATACAATAAAATTATTTTTTATTATATATGTTTTATTTCTATGAATAATTAGAATTACAGACTAATAGACTACAGGCCCATGTTGAAAAAGTTATGGGTCATTTGAACCATCAGGTGACCTATCTAAAACGATATAAGAGCATAAAATAATAAGATTCAGCACTATGCCGTGACTTGTAAGCTGTACCACCTGAGTGCAGATGAGAATTCGAAAGTACAGGTAGAGATTTATTCCCGTTGTCTCCATGACTTTTGTACGGCGTTGCGATGACACAGATGCCGTACAAAAATGGTTGTCCACAAAGTCGGGATTTATTTTTATTTTCCGACAATTGCCGGGGTCAATTTGGTGAGTTTGGTCATTTGATTTTGTACGAACGACGCGCCTCGCGGCATCAAATCCCACCTCAAAATCGATTTTTTGTTTTTTTCACTGATCATTTTAATGCTACAACAATTCAAATTACATAAAGGAGAATGGCAAACTCCCATAGGACTCTGGGCCTGATCGTTACACTGATGATTTATGGGGGATTAAATAGATAAAAATATACAGATTCTATGAATATAATAATTATAGATCTGTTCTATGGGATAGCAGAGATATTGGGGTGTAAAGTAACAAAAATAAAAGTTAGTTTGCTTGAATTAAATGAATAGCATTGCCTTTTTCTACGTCCAGGTAAGTATATTTTCTATCTACATTGTCTAGCTAATAATAGTGTAACAGTAGAACAGTCAGGTAATAGAAATATTGGATCCAAACACATATTATTCAACACACATTTTAACTTACCAAAACATCAACAATCACTAGGTAGGTACATTTCTTTATCTTTTTAAATGGATGAATCAGGATTCGCTTTCATAATAAGACTAATCAATTGAAATAATATCTTTAGAGTAAAAATAGACGATTTGCAAATTTGAATTTATCGTTACTAAAACTTCACTCGAAAGTCAAACAACAAACATAACAAATCTGAAATCACTCATCAGTCATCACTGACACAATTATGATTAATAATTTGACATTTATTAATGGCCAGCTACCTAAATAAAAATGTTATAATTATTAATGATTATGTAAAATATGTTTTTATTTTTTAGAATGACCTAAATAAATTAAGATGTATGTTAAAAAAAGTTAAGTTTTGCTTCTGATTTTTATAGCATTTGAATTCAATAAAACTAAAAATGAAAAATAAACATTCATTCGTATTAATCTATTTATTTGACTATTTTACTCCTGACAACACTGACATCTCTGCTTGATAAGACCGGTAGTGAACGAATTATCTTTTTTTTCAAAGATTTGTTTTCCCATAGAATCAGAAGTCAATATTTTACAAATAATTATTAAAATTAACATAATGAATTTTAAATATATTATGATTTCTGTAACAGTTAGGCCCAGTTTCGCCATTCTCCAAAATACCATTCTTCGTAAATTTCATTCTACCTAATGTTTCTAATATTTAAAGTTATTAATTTTTAAGTTAAGAAAACATAAAACAATACAAATCACAAATAAGAAATAATCATATCGAAACATAAAATTACCTGGATTCCACAGGCTCGCAAATCGCCTGGCTTCCATCTCTGTCCAAAGTCTGACATAATATTGGATTCGATGAAGATATACACACACGATCTGTAAAAAATTATAAATAATTATTAAAATTACGCTTAAAACTAAAACAAAATGATACAGATAGGTATCGAACATAGGAACTAGTGCACACCAAATATCACTATGACTAGAAAGTAAGTATAAAACAAAGTCGCTTTCTGTGTTAATTATATACTTAGGTAGATTTCTTTCTCCATTTCCTCCAGGAAGGTTTTAGTCCTAGATATAATTTACTAGCTTTCCGCCCGCGGCTTCGCCCGCTTTGTCTAAAACCTAATAAATTATATACTAAAACCTTCCTCTTGAATCACTCTATCTATTACAAAAAACCGCATCAAAATCCGTTGCGTAGTTTTAAAGATTTAAGCATACATAGGGACAGAAAAAGCGACTTTGTTTTATACTATGTATAGTGATAAGGTTTTAGACAAAGCGGGTGAAGCCGCGGGCGGAAAGCTGGTTGAATAATAAAGAAAAATAACAAAGTATTAATTATTATAATAATTGGAGAAAGTAAAAGAACGTTGTAAGTCATCCGCGAATTAATAACAATTTCAATAAGCCGAGTATATTATAATCTAAGATTATAATTTAAAAACTATGTAGCTCTCCGCTCGCGACTTTGCTTAAAACTTGACAAATAATACAGTAAAATCTTTCTTGAAAATAACTCTATTTATTACAAAATTGCATCAAGGTGCATCGCATATTTTTAAAAACACATATATAGGAACCGATTGGTATATGTCGGTGGTGACCACTTAACATCAGGTGGCCTACCTGCTCCTTTACTTGCTCTGACATAAAAAAAAAAAAAACAAAAAAAGACAAACAGTGAAAAGCCTCTTCGTTTTAGGTTCACTTACGAACTTAACTTTTATAGTTTCTTTGTTGTTATAAGCAAAGAAAAATTTTTTTTTTATAGTAGACTAGGATTCCGCCCGCGGCTTCGCCCGCCTTTTTCAAAGAAAAATCCGCATCCGTTCCCGTGGAATTTCCAGGGTAAAACCTATCCTATGTGTTAATCCAAGTTACCCTCTATAATATGTGTGCTGAATTTCATTGTAATCGGTTCCGTAGTATTTGTGTGAAAGAGTTCAATACAAGCTGTTATACAAGCTTCACCTATTTTTAGAATCTACATACTTTAAGGTTAGCTCGTATGAAAAAAATACATGTATAAAACAAAAAGAGTTCCGTGTACCGGAAAATTTCTGTTAAATATTGGAATTTTTTTAAGGGCCTATTTTCAATCCTCGGTTATATCTCATTCGGACGAATAGGTACTAAATAATATACAGCATGTTGTTTCATTGCTTAGAGTAGCAAGTCATATCACATACGTACAACTTTAGCATGTACTTGAATAACACACACTAGACATTATCATATCTACAGATATCAAAATATCGATTGATAAACGATTCTTGAAATGGGAAGGGCATCGATGATGTAAGAATTCCAATCGCCATTCATCATACTCTAATTTGTGAAGATAATATTTCCTGTTGGAAATACTCTAAGATCTAGAGTAGTACATTATTACAGGTCTGTGGTCGTAGAACATTTAAGACGATTTTTGGTTTAATTGTGAATAGAGAATTGTATTGTATTGTCTACATAGGGAATAAAAGCCTTATAAACATTATTTTCCTTTGATGTCTTTTAACAGAGTCATAAAACTTTTGTTACTTAAATGGCAAGGGAAAATTAACATAAAGCATACAAATATTAATAATCTACAGTCGACACCCAAATATATTTTATCAGGTCACGAGTTCCACTATCGATCGTTTGATATAATACAATTAATCGTGGAAATTTTATCAATTGTTAAATAATAAGTTATAGTAACGCCAATTATAATTAACTATCATAAAATCCATTATACATTAATAAAACATGTTTTAGTTATATAAAGAACGCCATGCATGATGTATTAGATTTATGAACCCTATAACATATTCTTGAAATTTTACTCACAGCTTTGTGCTGATACAGCGGCTATCACAGATACAAAATACAGCAACTTAAAACCCATTTTCACACAACACTACATCTATGTCTATAAAAGTCAGTCTTAAACCACGCCTGTTTTAGCACGAGCGTTTGACACGTTCGCTAATCTATAACTACTCTTATAATATTCCATAGGGGCTATGCAGTGTTTGTCATAATGATCTTATCAACGTTTCGAAATTTACTGTAAAGGTGGGTGATAAATATGTACTGATAAGCTGATAACTGATTGTGTGGACGTTTGGTGTCCTACAAGGGACGACTGTTGGACCCGGTTTATCCTCATACGCGAACGTAAAAAAATGGCACGTATACCCATATACCCTTATTAAACTGTTCGATTTTTTTTTAATTCAGCCCTAAAAATGATGTGGGATAGGAGGATGAAACATTTTCGTAGATTCAAATCCAATGTTATTGCGAATCGTTCAATGGAGGCCTCGTTAGGCTCGCACAAGGTGACGGAATTCATGTATAAATGAGAGATAAGCGCGTTCGAACACACAAACAAATAAACATACTCTTCATCTTTATAATATTAGTATAGATATTAGATTCATATTATTTAGATGCAATCTATAAATACATCATACACATCGTATTCCGTTGAAACAAGATGTGGCCCACATTCATAATTTATAAAAAATAAATATATTATAGAGTTTATAGAATACATAAAATATAGCTACTCTACTAACATATCTATATCTGAGGAGTAGGTATAAGATGAAATACTGATCATCGCCCATTTTCAACGCCTGGTCGCTCCTGCCAAGTCGGTTACAAAAAATGCACAAGTTTTTTACCCATATTTGATATCTCTACATTCATAAAAAGCTACCGTTACAGATATGGTTACAGTTAACATTGCAAGTTTTCCTTCTATGTTACGATTGATATGTAAAAAAAAAGACGGGTTGCACTCCGGGATCGCCGGCAGAAGTGAAAACTTGATTATTAACGTTAAGCATGTTTGATATTTTGGAATGGTATCCGTCTTACTTACGCTTTTTCGATCAGGTCACGTGTCCTGACGCGAGTTAAAGATTTTATACCCATTACAGAAAAAGTGCTCAACGCCGCTAAAGAAGTTTTCACTTCAAAAATCATTTTTAGTAAGATTCGCTGTAACTTTTCAAGTGTTCTTATAATATGATGTTTATTGTTAAAATCATCAAAAATTGGAATCACAAAAGTTTAAATGAATCATGCTTAGAATTATGTAATTATACTCAAAAGCGTGTACTAGATTGCTTTTTAATCAATACATACTAACTACTATGATAAATTGATAATGTTTTAAAAAACTAGGATTTATTATCCTAATTCAAGCGGAGACAAATCCAACAAACAAATAATTATTATAAAACGTTTGCCTTTAGTAAGAAATACGATAAACTAAACATGCCTAAACACATCATACTAATCTTCAAAATAATTTCTAAATATCTATTACATATAATAAATCTGTAGAAGGGTCAATTCTGTACATTGAAAATATTGAAAAAATAAATAGTAGGGGGTGTTACTGGATCGATACCAAACCCAAATATGTGATAAAAAAAATTTTTGTCTGTCTGTCTGTCTGTCTGTATGTGAAGGCATCACGTGAAAACTAACGGTTCGATTTCGATGAAACTTGGTATAATTATACCTTATTATCCTGGGCATAAAATAGAATACTTTTTATCCCGGAAAAATACGTAGCAAAAAATCTTAATTTTTCCGCGCGGACGGAGTCGCGGGCGGAAGCTAGTTAACTAAATAAATTTTATTTTATTTACAATATCACAAAACTACCAAAATAGCTAAGAATTTTGCACAAAGCTTTGTCTGTGTACAAATTATCTACTTATATGGCTTAAATGGGTTGAATTTTCCAAGAAAAATACATTTTTATAAATACTGAAATAGAACGGAACTGCACTAATCTTGCCGCTAGTCATATACATGAATACACGGAAGATAAGCTGATATGATATCAACCCTATTTTCTACTATCAGTGCTAAGTAACCACAACCGTATTTGAACAGTTTTAACTTTGCAATAATAACTTCGATCAAATAGCAACTACACATGGAATTATTTAAAAAAAATATCACCATTCCTGCTTCTAAAATGTTAAAAGTACATAGTCGCCTAGATGATATATTTATTATCTATGCTAATATTATGAATACGAATATTTTGATGTTTAAAATTTAAATGGATGGTTACTAATGTGAGTGTGAATGTTACCTACTCTACTCAGCTATTTTCACATAGAATTCTGATTATGATACTTTCGTGAATTTATTTTAACGCAAAAAATATTATTTCATGGAAAGGGAAAATAAATAAAAATCCTTAATTTGAAACGTTACTATTAATAAAGGCGCCAATAAACCGCCATGTTGTTAAAAACTATAAATGTATACCGATACCCAACATATCTTAAAATCATTGTTTTTCTGTAATATCTATAAAACTTGTATACGTAGTATATTATTATTAGTCTGTGATAAAACTACATCTTATATATAAAATTCTCGTGTCACAATGTTAGTCTGCATACTCCTCCGAAACGGGTGGACCGATTCTCATGAAATTTTCTGTGCATATCGGGTAAGTCTGAGAATCGGCCAACATCTATTTTTCATATGTACCACGGGCGAAGCCGGGGCGGGCCGCTAGTCTTATATATAAAATTCTCGTGTCACAATGTTAGTCTGCATACTCCTCCGAAACGGGTGGACCGATTCTCATGAAATTTTCTGTGCATATCGGGTAAGTCTGAGAATCGGCCAACATCTATTTTTCATGTACCACGGGCGAAGCCGGGGCGGACCGCTAGTCTTATATATAAAATTCTCGTGTCACAATGTTAGTCTGCATACTCCTCCGAAACCTGTGGACCAATTCTCATGAAATTTTCTGTGCATATCGGGTAAGTCTGAGAATCGGCCAACATCTATTTTTCATATGTACCACGGGCGAAGCCGGGGCGGACCGCTAGTAGTATCTAAAATAAGATATTAATATTTCAAGAAGTATGTACATTTTTCTACAAAGGAATATTTTGTCAAGAAATTCCACTCGAAAGAGTTTAATCATGAATCAACAACCTATCATGACGCATTTTACAACTCATTTTATTTTAAAAGTAATATATATTCGACCAATTTCATTTATCATCAAAATATCGGAAATCGATATCATATTTCCGCGTACTCTCCTTTTTTCTTAATACTTACCACGCGTCACATTTCCTTTGTGATTCAAAAATTGTATATAATCATTATTCAGGTAAAAAAATATCAAAGATATAATCGATGACGTTTTTAAAACATAAAGATTGCTTACTAGCTGTGCCCCGCGGTTTTACCGCATTGCTCCGCTCTTGTTAGTCCTAGCGTGATGATATATATAGCCACATAATATGGCCTTCTTCGATAATTGATTATCTAACACCAAAATAAATTTTCAAATCGGACCAGTAGTTCCTGAGATTAGCGCGTTCAAACAAACAAACTCTTCAGCTTTATAATATTAAGTATATTAAGTATAAATAAATAAACATTTATGAATTATAGATGCTTTCTAATATATTTTATCCTTACTTAACTGTGGCTCTACTATTTAAATAAGTATGTATTTACTAGTTCACGTTTATTAATAACGGTAAAAAGGGTCAATAATGAAGAATGAATTAAAACAAAAGAATAGAGATAAATTACATATTTACTTTTTGGTTAAAATTCCGCGTTGGAATGGCGTCGTCACCCTTAACGCGTTCGTACAGCGCCGGGAGAAGCTTCCTCCTTCGCAACTGAACCAGCTGACGTTCATTAGTCAATTCACAACAGACATTAAACACGTTAAGGGTGAGGACAACGTCGTGGCCGATGCTATGTCGCGGATCGATGCCATATCCCTAGATCAGGAATATCAACGCCTGGTACAATCACAAAAAAGTGATTCTGAGTTGGCAGACCTTCTTCAGTCTGGTTCTTCCAACCTTAAACTGCAAGAAGTGTCTGTCCCGGGCACTGATATGGCATTGGTTTGCGACATTTCCACCGGAAAAGCTCGTCCTTACGTGCCCCCTGACTTACGACGTATAATTTTCACAAAATTTCATAGTTTAAGCCATCCCAGTGGTAGAGCCACTGTCAGACTCATCACCGAGCGGTACGTCTGGCCTTCGGTTAACAAAGACTGCAAGGAGTGGGCTCGCGCTTGCGAGGCATGTCAACGTGCCAAAGTGTCGCGCCACAATTCTGCTCCACTTGGAGATTTTAATCTTCCACCTGGTCGGTTCCGCCACGTCCATATCGACATTATTGGCCCCTTAACAACATGTGACGGGTATCGATATTGTTTAACGGCAATTGATAGAGTCACCAGGTGGCCAGAGGTCTGGCCAATGCGTACCATAACGGCGGATGAGGTTGTCGAGACCTTCACAAGAGAATGGGTGTCGCGTTTTGGTGTCCCTTCCATCATCACGACGGATCAAGGAACGCAATTTGAGTCCGATCTTTTTCGTCGACTGATGCAGCGATTCGCCACAGAACGCATTAGAACAACAGCCTACCATCCATGTGCTAACGGCATGATTGAGCGAGTTCACAGGCAACTTAAGGCTTCTCTTATGTGCCACAGTGACACATGGGTCCGCTCTCTACCGTTGGTTCTTTTAGGCATGCGTGCCGCGTTTAAGGAAGATATAGGAGCCACTGCAGCCGAAATGCTGTATGGCGAACCTCTGCGTCTTCCTGGCGAGCTTCTTGTGCCAGCTGCCGATACTGCCACCATTTTTGATGCTGCTGATTTTGTTTCACAATTTAAACAAAGAATGGCCAATTTACGCCCGATCGCAGCCTCTCGTCACACGCAAACTCCTAGTTTCGTTTTCAAAGACATGAAAACAACGTCACATGTCTTTCTACGAGATGACAGCGTAAGACGCCCTTTGCAACCGCCTTACTCGGGTCCATTCCAGGTAGTTGATCGAGCCAGTGATGGCAAGACGATTACTCTGGAAATAAAGGGCAAACGCACAACCGTCAGCATCAACCGCGTGAAACCGGCATACATAGAATCTGCTCCACTGGAGCAACCTGCCGAGATACCTACGGCAAGAAATTCTCCTCAATCACCTCCGCAGCTTCCCGCGCCCATTCCATCCTCACAACCTTATGTCACAAGGTCAGGTAGACGAGTGAAATTTAAGCATCCGTAAAAATTAGTTAATTGATTTGTTTTATTGCTTAATTATTATTATTTTAATTATTTTTTTTTTTTCACCGTAGCCTATTTCTCTCCGTAGGGGCCAGGGGGGTGGTGTGGCGTTGCCACTTTTGTTATCTATGTTTTATTTGTCTGTGGCGTTCCGAAGCGGGACGCACTTGACAGAGTTTCAAACGGCTTCGACCGTTAATTTTCTTAGTTAAGACGCGATAGCCACTTCGCGGTAGATACGTAAGCTATATTCATTGTCTCAACACTTGCTTGTGATTTGTCTCCTATAACTAGACTCTTTGGTGAAACATTCGTATAGATTTAAATAATATTGTAACAGTGAAAGGTTGAATAAATGTTTAATACAATTTACTACTTTCATTCTACGTGGGTAACAAAACCCCATAAACTAAAATAAAAACAGTATGAATGTTGAACATTTCAGTTTAATAATAATTAGAGGTGATTTTAGTTTCAATTTATTTATTTTTAATCCCTATGTGGAAATACTAAAGATGGTTTCAGTGACAACAAATATAAAAGATTATTATGTGTTAGCTTTAAAAGCTTTTGTAATTTATAACATTAATTAAAATACGGTAATTAAATACATAGTTACGAATGAAATAATTATAGATATAAATTAGTTACTATCATGCAAACTAGTTAATCCATTTTACATCCAAATTACATTGGTGTTGATTTGTCACGTAAGGTTGGCTAGTAAAATAAAAATAAATGAAAATTCGTGTATTGCTTCCCATACTTTACCATAGTGCATACATTATTGTAGTTCATACTTATACAGGGTGACTGGTAATTCGACGTGATCCTTCAAAGGGGTTATACTAGAGGTCATTTGCAACAAATTAAGTCCAGTTAACCAGGGGTCAAAAATGGATGGTTATTGAGCTATGACGGTTTTTTTATTTTTTAGAAATTTTCTGCCTTTCTACCAAAAACAATTAATTATGAAAAAACTACTACACTGTTAACATTCAATTGATATTTTTTTGAAAGCCGAAGAATGAGCGATCACTTAAAAAAAAAAACTTGCCGAAAACTTGCATCACCTTAAAAAGAAAAGGGTCTTAAGTGGAATTAAACTTATTTTTTCAGTAAATTTTCCATAAGTAGTTGATTATTACTCGAAAAAAATGTAGTAAACTTGTTGTACAAATTAAAGACGTAAGTTCCTTGTTTCATAAGCTTTCTAAAAAGGCACAGAAGTTATCTACTTTTGCGTGGAAACGAAACGAAAAACAATAAACCGCGCAGGTAGCAGATTTTTTCGAAACATGTCCTACACGGTGCCGCGCTTCCCTCTCTTACTCGTGACTCGTAAGCGTAGCATGATTCGATAATTTCCGGACATCTTCGAGATAGTTCGTATACACGAGTCACGACAAGTCGTAATCACTCCCAAAGTTACCAACTAGCCAGTTAGTAGTAGTAGTAAGTATTCCTTAAATGAAAGTTACCTAATATCGTTGTTTATTGACTGAAACTACATTTAAACTTTTTTTTTAATGGCTGGTTTTGAAAATGAAGAATACGCAGATATTTTATACTGTTACGGCTTGTGTGATGGAGACGCCTCTGCAGCGCGAAGGGAATATGCAATTCGTTTCCCTTACCGCCGTTTACCAAATTGGAGCGTGTTTGGTGCAACATACCGACGTCTTCGAGAATCGGGACGTGTTCAGCGATGTCAAAGCGACGCCGGCAGACCGCGCATTTACGATCCTGCCGATGAGGATGAAATTTTGTCGCAATTAGAAGCAGATCCTACAGATTCAACGAGAGCAGTGGCGAGGCGCCTTAATTTGTCACAGTGGAAAGTGTGGTTCACTCTGCATACAGCACGACAATATCCGTTTCACTACACACCAGTACACGCCATTGAAGAGGGAGATCCGGTCCGAAGAATGGATTTTTGTCGATTTCTCATAAACTGTGACATTGAAGATCCCGAGTACTTTAAACGTATTCTTTGGACGGACGAGTCCAAATTTGACCGAGACGGGATAAGTAATTATCACAATGCACACTATTGGGCACCTAAAGGTCAAAATCCACGAAAATCAAAGGAAACTGCACATCAGATAAGATTCTCTTGGAATGTGTGGATGGGTATCGTCCACGATTGCATTGTTGGGCCATTTTTTTTCCCTGAAAACTTAAATGGGGTCACGTATGAAAACTTTTTGCGTGATGAGCTCTGGGCGCTACTGGAGGACGTACCGTTGGCGACACGATCGAGACTAATTTATCAACATGATGGCTGTCCAGCCCATTACTTTAGAGGCGTGCGACAGTGCCTGGACGAAAAGTATCCACATCGTTGGATAGGTCGTGGTGGACCAATTCCCTGGCCGGCTAGATGTCCGGACTTAACTCCATGTGACTTCTACATTTGGGGTCACATGAAACAGTTAGTTTACAATACTCCAGTGACGTCCCCTGAAGAATTAAGGGAGAGAATTTTGACGGCCGCCCAGAACATAAAAAATACAGTTTCGACGCGGGTAACCATCACTGAAGTACGCCGTAGACTGCGTGCCTGCATAAGAAATCGAGGCAGGCAATTCGAGCAGGACTTTTAATTTTTTTCTGATTTTTGTGAACATGTTTTTGTAATTAAAACCAAAATTTAAATTACGTCTTTAATCTTTTTATTGGATTTTTATTTCGATCCCATGCAAAAGTAGATAACATTTGTGCCTTTTTAGAAAGCTTATGAAACGAGGAACTTACGTCTTTAATTTGTACACCAAGTTTACTACATTTTTTTCGAGTAATAATCAACTACTTATGGAAAATTTACTAAAAAAATAAGTTTTATTCCACTTAAGACCCTTTTTTTTTAAGGTGATGCAAGTTTCGGGCAAGTTTTTTTTTTAAAAGTGATCGCTCATTCTTCGGCTTTCAAAAAAATATCAATTGAATGTTAACAGTGTAGTAGTTTTTTCATAATTAATTGTTTTTGGTAGAAAGGCAGAAAATTTCTAAAAAATAAAAAAACCGTCATAGCTCAATAACCATCCATTTTTGACCCCTGGTTAACTGGACTTAATTTGTTGCAAATGACCTCTAGTATAACCCCTTTGAAGGATCACGTCGAATTACCAGTCACCCTGTATTATATCTTTCAAAGAAGCAAAAGGCGTTTCAGCTATTTCTATTAAAAATCTGGGAGTATCGGACAGCGCTGGTCTGGTCACCAAGAGCATTTTCTATCTTAAAACTAAGTACATTTCATAAATATTCATCCGATTAAAAAAAAGATCATTTAAATGATCAAAATTATTCTTGCCTAATTATAAAATGCACCAATTTCACAAAGATAATAAAATCAAGACCACAGTATGGCAAACGATGATCAAATGTTTCAAGAACTATTGCCTCCAAACTAGTATACATGGCTTCTACCACATCGCTGGACCTCGCAGGCATTGGACTGAGCGGTTAGTGAGGTCCTACGAATATTATAAATGCGAAAGTTTGTGAGGATGGATGTGTGTGTATGTATGTATGTTTGTTACTCTGTCACGCAAATACTAACTGAACCGATTACAATGAAATTTAGCACACATATAGAGGGTAACTTGGAATAACAAATAGGATACGTTTAATCCCGAAAATCCCACGGGAACGGGAACTATGCGGGTTTTTCTTTGAAAACGCGGGGGAAGCCGCGGGAGGAAAGCTAGTCATCTAATAAGTCTCATTGTGCATATGTGCAAAAACTATGTATGTACCATTTTTTACAAATATTGTGTGGACGTAGGAGTATTTAGTGATTATACCAACTTATATGCATGTCGCCGTATGAATATAAAAGTCGTCAGATTATAATAAAATTTAAATGGCGAGATTAAAAACTATCGATAAATCGTGACCCAGTTGTGTGTATTATGATTGTTATGCCGAATATTTACCTTTCTCAAACGTCTGTCATGGGCAGATTGAACCTAATAATGAATTAATTAATTAAATACTCTTTATTGTACATACACAGTAATAAATTTGTTACATAGTTAAGATAGTAGAAGAGCTTATAATAGAGATGTACAAAGAGCGGCTTTATCGCTCGTGAGCGATTTTTTTCCAAGCAAATAACGTCACCCATTAAACACAATGCCCATTGCCCAATGCTCAATTTAATATCAAATTAAATTGTATACAGTACTATTATTCGACAGATTAAATTCGCTGGATAGATTCTAATCTAAAAGTGTAAATTACAATTTAACGGTCACATATATATTTGCCTTCTAGAATGATCTGGGTTGGGATAACAGCAGTGGCCCTGTGGGGAGCGATCAGTGTGTCAACGGGGCAGTTCCAGAGATACCGGGATAACCCCACTGTGGTGGCTTTGGATAAGGATTATAAATCTTGGAAGTTCAGTCTGCCTGGGGTTACTGCGTGTGATGAGGTAAATATATACGTATAGGTGATAGGCTCAAAGGCCTAAGTGCCATATCACACTAGCGGATTGCGAGCGGTTTCAAAGCGGAGCGGGTGCGCAACGAATACGTTGCGGGCGCGCAACGAACACGCCGCGGTTGCGCAGCGAATTCGTTGCGGACGCGTCATTTTGTATACTCTCGCACAAAAGCCAGCCCTTCCGCCTTGCCTAACTTCCATTCAATATTTCCATCGTTTCTGTAGCACTCAATTTTTTAACCGTACTGTGGAAATGCACTTACTTAACAGTTAACTAAAGATGTAATAACAACTGGAGTTGTTAAAAAAAGGTGCTATAAAATTGAATTACTAGGACTTTTAGAATGTACCATACATTCCAAAAGTATGTAACGACTGACCAGTATAATCTCTCCCATAGCAACGTATGTTATAAAGAGATTTTGTGAACCTAATTATGAGCAAAGTGATAGTGAGTTGCTGGTTGCTTGATAAAATTTTCTATTCACTGCTATTTATCTAATAATAAGATAGCCCTGTTTTAGTTAAGGAGCTTTAACATTTATTTCACTAATGAACTTTCTTAATGAGCAATTAAGTTATCTGATTGCATTTCGACCAAGATTTAATAGATAAAACAATACCCTAAACATTAACATGTTATGAAACTCGTAAAAAATAATGATCTCATAATTATTATACTATCACAAGTTATAAGTAACAACCAGCACGGATTCCATTTTGTTAATGAGTGTACATGACTGCGACGTAAACGTTGCGCATCTGCCACGCGTCCGCAACGAATTCGCTGCGCAACCGCAACGTATTCGTTGCGCACCCGCTCCGCTTTGAAACCGCTCGCAATCCGCTAGTGTGATATGTCACTAATGTATAACGTCTCAAATATAATATTCTCGCCAATCCAACACATAAAATGTTTCATACTGCAAATATACCTTGTATTTTTCTTTGAAAAACCTTATCAAAAAAAACCTTACTGAAACCTTATAACCTAATCTTGAAAATTATTGTACGCTTGAAACAAGAGCCGTCACAAGGATTCCCTTTTTGATTCAAATCGTATCGGCCGGTTTCTGAATTGATTATTTGTCGTTTAGAAGGTCTCAAACCACACTTATATGTACATTATCTTATATTTACTTATGTGACATCTATACTACTACGCTAGCTGTGCCCCGCGGTTTTACCCGCAGTGCACCGCTCCTGCTGGGCTTAGCGTGATGATATTATATAGCTTATAGCCTTCCTCGTTAAATGATGAGCTATCTAACACTGAAATAATTTTTCACAGCTAGTATTACTAATAATAAGCCAATCTCAATTCAGAAACTGGCCTTAAATATTTGTTTCAATTTTAGGATAGAGTAAGCAAAGAAAAGCTTGAAAAGGCGATACAATCTCGTTGGAATGTAAGCCCAGACGATGAAAAATACGAATACTATGCCAAGTTTGTAGATATTGTGGCAAATTCGGACTTTTTCCATCTAGAAGGATATGAGGAGTTTAAAAGTGATCCTAAACTAAATGTGGACCTTTTCGAATTGGTTGTTGAGGTATGGTAAATAAAGATGGAGATAATGTACTTTAACTATCTATTCAAAAGCTGAATAATGAAATAAATGTTTAGTAGGTACCTGATTCTTCATTTTCCTTCATAAAATTGCTCTTTACCCAGCTATGCCTAGAGTAGCGTTACATCTTTGCAGTCCAGTCTAGTCACTTGAATTTATATTTTGTAAAGGTATTGGTTGTCGAATTGCATAATTGACCCACACAAAATATATTTATACTTGTCTTAAAAGCGCAAATCCGAAATATGTTTTCTAATACAACTTTAGTCGGTCATTTTAACCAACAAATGCCAGGTGATGCCAGACCAGCACATAGTGATCTCATCGTCAGAGCCCATCTCACCAACATGGACGCCGATCATGACGGAGCACGGCGCATGCTACGTCACCAACTCCATCGCTGTGTATGATGCAGCTATCGTGTATGTACCTATCCTTATACTAATTTATTACACTATACATAGTACTAGCTGCTCGTCCCAGCTCTGCCTGGGCCGCCTAAGTGATAAAGACTACTTTTTACCGACGGAACATCTCAAGCCCATGATTTTTTTTTTATTGGCAATAGGGAAGCGCTTGACCACAATCTCGCCTGATGTTATGTTGATTAATTCATCAATAATCAAAACAACACGGGGGAACCAGTTAAAGTTTAGGTATGCATTTATTCGAAATCGATAACACCGCGACCGCAATAAAACACGATTAATTGGAAATTTCAAATATCAAGATCAATAATTCAATTCTCGTTACACAAGCAAAGTCTTCTGAAAGCGATTTACCTCAATTTTTGGACAATTTTATCAGCAGCTGGTCAGCAAGTCTTTACCAATTAGAAAAAAAAACAATTCTTGAGTTTGTAAGTGTCATTTTTCTATCCCGGGTCAATACGAGCAATGCCGGGAAAAGCGCCAAGCGATATACCAGGTATATCCGCTCTAATCAAAGGGCTGTATTACAAATTGTACATCCACTAACTACATAATTGGATATTGAGGGACGCTTGTTAAATCAATATTCAGCCTAGTCATCATTTCAATTTCGTCATTCAATGAACGCGAATATTCAATCAAATAGCCGATTCCATATTTCTGTGGCCGATTCAACCAGATGACGACGACATATTGTATAAAAATATGTCAATTTATTTTCCATAATATTTTATTTTACAGAAAGCCCCATCCGAACACGACCAAAGACATGCCATTCACTTGCCAATATTCTATGGGGTTATGTTTTATCATGTTTGTCTTGAATAGTAACGCCCACGTAAGTATTATTAAAATAATAAAAAGACCTGTGGCACTCGGGGACTGCCGCGGTAAAGCTTTTGCATGCTATGCCTTCAAGCCACACCTCCGCCCGTCGGAGTGTGGAGCGTGAGGTTTTTCGTTACTAAATTTCTGGATTCGGTCCCCGCGCTCAAGGCCCGCGATAGAAGCTATTGCAATAGCTTAAAAATTATAGGCACTAGGGCAAACACCCCTTACTATGTACAAGATCAAACACAAGCGATGATTCCTCCTCAAAATATTCATTGGGATATTAACATCTTATTTAGTGTTGAAACTTGAAAGTATTACCGTGGAAGTATTGTATAGTTGTATATGCCTCTTTGAAAACTCTGCCTAATGCACGCGTAAGCAGAGTTTTGCTTCGGACAATAATTTTTGTAAGTCTAGTTGTTTATATTAACTCATAAGTCCACTTATAATTACGTACTTAACTTTTCGATTGAAAGAGCCTTATAAAAATACCATATACATATCTACATATAATTACCATATACTTACTATAATTGTACACATAAACCAAAAATTCCAGTTCTTCGTACACTCTCCATACGACATAGCTGACACTTCGAACCCTCCATCCACAATAATACCCTTCTTGAATCGCTTCACCTATCTAACCGTTACGGAGACACGAGCAGGGCAGGGTGTGAGAGAGTTGTCTCCTCGACGTCGAGCCTGTCTGTATACTGATGAAAGCAGTGGGAATATGACGGTAAATAATTGACTGTATAAATCCGGATTTCCTTTTAACTGAAATCTTAATAATTAACTATTAACCTAATTATTATCCTCCTTATCCTTTTAACCTTTCTGAATCCTATGATTGTTTTATCCTGCTACCATATTGATACTTCTACTACCATCCTAATAGTCTCTATTACTCCTGCTTTTTCTGCTCAATATACCATAATATACTAAAAAAATAGCTATATCGCCTTCCTACCTTTCGTAATGTTCTACTAGTGCTGTCCTACTTATATATTGTATGCAGTATTCATGAACTTTAGGTATACAGCACGCACATGTGTCGCTTAGGATGCAGAAGTCGTCTCGCAGTGAAGCTATGCGGCTGTCAGCCATTTTACTATTTTTATGAAGGTAATTTTTACGAAGATGAAATATTTTTTGAAATCATTCCAGTTGTTCCTGATTAGCGTGTTCAAACAAACAAACTTTTTCAACTTTGTCATTACATAGTTTATAACAAAGTCGCTTCCCGCTCTCTGTGTGTGCTTGTTTATATATGAACACACATTCTTTAAAAATAAAGAAAAAAAATGATTGCCAGAACATTGAATATTAATTTAAGATTAAATCACGCAAACAGACAAAAACAATATGTAAAAAGCATTTGAATGCTTTAAAACAATATCAAATGAAACTTATACTACAGGTGGTAAGCCGTGCAATCCTGCAGGCATGTGGTGCCTCTCCAGATATTCAAGAGACTTGGCCAACTTCGCAGGAATGAAGTGCAAATGTAGCCCGCTGTGTTTGGACTCCTTGTTCCGTGAGAGCACCACTGAGAATAAAGTATGGTGGGTTAATATCGTTTTTAACCGACTTCAAAAAAAATTGGTTGTTTGTAAAGTAGGTTTACGATCTAGATGTTTAGATCTGCTATATATATATATATATATATATATATATATACACTAGCGGCCCGCCCCGGCTTCGCCCGTGGTACATATGAAAAATAGATGTTGGCCGATTCTCAGACTTACCCGATATGCACAGAAAATTTCATGAGAATCGGTCCACCCGTTTCGGAGGAGTATGCAGACTAACATTGTGACACGAGAATTTTATATATAAGATATATAGAAAATAGATTTGAAGTACTTAGTATTAACAAGCACTTAGTATTAAGCCCGTGTAAGCCGGTAAGTTTTACATTGGCTATTTAATAAATAGCACATCTAAATAATATGTAGTAATTAATAATATCTAATCTTTCTTATTTTTTTCCTTTGCGTTTTTGAAGTCGGTTTTTTTAACGTAAGCTGTAGGTACTTAGTTATTTTTATGTTCAAGTTTTGTTTATGAACTGTTTATGGTATCTTTTAACGTAATAACTTGATTTATTACTAACTAGCTTTCCACCCGCGGCTTCGCCCGCGCAGTCAAAGAAACACCCGCATAGTTCCCGTTCCCGTGGGATTTCCGGGATAAAACCTATCCTATGTCCCGGGGTAAAAAGTAGCCTATGTCCTTTCTCGGGTATCAAAATATCTCTATATCAAATTTCATGCAAATTGGTTCAGTAGTTAAGGCGTGATTGAGTAACAGACAGACAGACAGCTGAGTTACTTTCGCATTTATAATATTAGTACTTATGGATATTTTTCTTTCAGGGAAAAGAACTTGTTTCACGGCGCGGGCGCCATTCGTCTCACGGTATATTCGCCGCGCCTGCGTTATACAAGGGAAATCGTGTTCCATTTTGAGGATTTAGTTGGTAATAATTTCCACTAAAATAAAAAATAAATACGTGTGGCACTCGAGGACTGCCGCGGTAAAGCTATTGCATAGCATCTCACCGCTGTGCCGGTTGGAGTAGGGGTGTTAGGTTTTTTCGTTGCGGAATTTTTACATTCGGTCGCCGCCTAAGGTCGCCGCGCTCAAAGTCTGAGATAAAAGCTAGACAATAGCTTAAAAGAATCCGACTTTATTGATCATTCAAATTATATATTAACACTAAATCACGCTATTTACTAAGTAGGTATATTTATCTAGGTAGCATCTGTATGATCTATTAGACACACATAATATAAAATAGGTAGGTATACTATTTTTTGCCCGCAGCTTCGCGAGCGTCTGGATACATAGGCATACAATAAATTTAATAATTAAAATCGGTCATGTTTATGTAGTACAAAAATATCCATGCAATAATCATGACATTTCGTTAATTTTAATGTTTTAGTGTCATTTGGCGGTGCAGCTGGTCTCTTCCTCGGCGCCAGCTTCATCAGCTTTGTGGAGATCATTTACTTCCTTTTGGAGAGATTCTGCTATACATTCGCAACTACGAAGTCAGATACGATTCAGGTACGCATGACTGCAATTATTTATTAGTTCTATAAGTATTGTATAGCATTCAACTGTATAAAAAGGTTTTTTTTTTTTCAGGAATATAATAAAAAAGCGATCATTCAGTATTACGACAAGAAAACTTTTCATGAAAATCAACTTCAAGAAATAGCTCTCACTTTAAAAAGCCGAAAACATTTTAAATATTGAAAAACACGTGTGAATTTTAATTGTATTAAAATGTCTAAATCATAAAAATATGTAATGCAGTATTGAAAGCACTAATAAAAATATAAAACCTTATCTGTGTTTTAAATCGATTGTTAATCTGTGATCACGTGTCAACGTGCGTGTCAATCAACGATATCATCTGTGGCCTAATTTTGGCGGGAATAGCGTGACAGCTCATTGTTATAATATTGTCCACAGTCCTCATAACATGAGTCATGGAAATCGATAAATTCATGCAAGGCAGCATGAGTGAATACTCATGTCCCCTAATTTACTTTCAGACAAGTAGAAATAAAACAAAAAATAACTGTACATTTTAAACTTGTTTATTTAAATACAATATTTATAAAACATTACACTACTTAGTACATTTTACAATATGTTGAGAACGCTACGCCGAAATTTGCCCCGAAATTTTAGTCATATGACTTTATAGGTAATTTTATGTATATAGGTATCGACTGTAAAAAAAGTATTAGTTATATCTTTCAGGTATGATATTTTAACACCATTTAGTCTTCTCTATAATGTCTCTTCTTTGTTGGCAAGTTAAAAAACTGCAATAATCGAGTTCTTAATATTTATGGAAAACAATTTAAAAAATAAGCGTGAAAAGAAACTCGAAAATTAACCAATAACAATGAACACATTGGGACTATTTATATTTTAGTTCTATATTTTGGTTTATAATAAATAACAAGAGGAAACAAATGTTACAAGAAAAATTTTTATTTCTTCATAACAATGCAATACTAAGAAAACCTTTTACGATGAATGCCTATCACAAGTTTTCTGATGTTTTTCACATTGGCCATAAAAAAATATGAGTGTTTTAGGAAAAAACTGACTTTTACAAACATATTATAAAAAAACACTTGAATTTGCGATATGTGTTTGTAATCATATACAAAACTGTAGAATTAACTTCACAAATACAATGGAATAAATAAAAAGAGTAATCTTCTTACAATATCAGACTTAATGTACCATAAAAACTATCTGTAATACAAAGCATAAAGTATGTTTGTTATATATTATTTTCAGCAGAACGTTTATAAATTCATATTGAGTAACAAACAATGCCTCTACAGCGTTACAAAAACATCTAAATTGCTTGATCTACACATTTACTATATATATTTACAAGTATTCCTTGGTATAACTTGTGACAAAATTTATGGCATTCAAAATTCTTAAAGATCAAAGTTCACCAGAAATCCGCCATAAATTTTGTCACCGTGTATAATAAGGAACAAATTTAACTAATAAAAACAAGTTTAACAAAATATTAGACAGCTCCTGTCTTAGATTGTTTCTAGGACATTCTAGATGGAGTGCAAATTAATAAAGGTTTCGGTAAAGAACACTTTAAAACCCTTTACATAATAAATTGTGTCTTCATAGTGAAAGAATGGGTTATGAAAATTAATGGTCAAAAAGTATCAATATGAATTTTTTTATTTGGTTTTGTATAATCCCTTTTTTGTATCCCATAATTTCACTGATCAAATCATCTTTATTTACACTGCTCATTAGTACAAAGTATGCCTTGCTGATTTTGGCTTGACCTATGTCATGTCAAAAATAACATGGTCTATCCAACAAAAGGATTTCTGAGTAACTTCTTAGCTGGTCATTTTGGTCATAATAATGTATGCAATTGATATTTATTTTTTAAACAACTTCAAAAAAAATTCTCGGTTTCTCTAAGATGCCTGAACCGATTTCGAAAATTACAATTTTGATTGAAAGAGTATAGTTGGTCCCATGATCAGACAGGTCAGGATCTGATCATGGAATTATGGAAAAATGAAAACTCTTCATTCATTTTTTATTGTTCTAGACAACTTGAAGGTGGTTTTTAGTTTTTTGTTAAAACAGAATTACAATTTGTCACACAGGACTTGTATATGTTACAATGTTAAAACTTTGATATTCTTCATTTTCCAAAACTTCAATATAAATTTTGGAAAATGAAGAACTATGTTTCGACGATTCTGCTCCCACATTTTCGTACTGTCTCGTTCCGATTTTATTTCCTCACTACTATTGGACTCCATTTTCAATTCACAGTTTGGTTCACAGTCCCCCGTTCCCGCAAGAATTACGGGAAATCCTTTCTTAGCGGATGCCTACGTCCTAACATCTACCTGCATGCCTTTCAGCCCGATACGTCCAGTGGTTTGGGCTGTGCGTTGATAGATCACTATATCAGTCACCTTTGAGTTTTATATATATAGATGTTGCACTATCCTTTCTCAATTCCACAATGTCACTAGTCCATTCATAGCTTTTCACGCTAGTATGTATCACTTTTCACACAGCTAGTCTCTCAGATTGACACCATCAAATCCTCGCACAAATACTCCTTCCGATTAACTATCCAGTTAGTCATCAATCCCTTGCATTTCTCACAACACTGTTTCACAATCATATCCACATTGTTTATTTGCTGCAGTCCCCCGCACTACATCAATCTCCCCTCCCCTTTAGAAAAGGAGCTTCTCCCTGGTGGTTTCAACTAATTAGTGCACTTGGTGCGGGCGGAGTATGATAACGGGAATATCACAACACAGACGAAACACAACCCTATCTTTACTTGCTGTATTCACTATTAGGTCACTGTATCATTCCCTCCTGCACTATATCCCTTTCTCCCTACATTATGTCACTTCCCTCCACACTATGTCACTTTCCCTGCACAGTCTCTCTTTCCCCCACATTGTATCACTTTCCCCCACATTGTATTACTTTCCCCCTGCAATATAACACTTCCCCAGCACTATATCACTTCAGACCTCCTTCTCCTTCCTTCTGGTCTTTTGCCTCCCCCCCCTTTTCCTTTATGGGTGTTTTGCCCCCCTTTTTCCTCCCCCCTTTTCCTTTATGGGTGTTTTGCCCCCATTTTTTCCTCCCCCCCTTGTCCTTTATGGGTGTTTTGCCCCCCTTTTTCCTCCCCCCTTTTTCTTTTTGGGTGTTTTGTCCCATTTCCTCCCCCCTCATTGATGCACATGGTGCGGAGTAAGTACAGCCCCACCGGCGGGCAGTACGCTTGTAATGACGGGCGCTCCGCCCACGCCACCGACGCCACCGACACTACCGCCGCAGAATATCACCTGCAATGGTATATAATTTTAATTTCAATGTGCATACTAACATAAATTTTATATTTTAATTTGACTAACATAAATTGTATTTTATATGGATCTCTGTGTCTGAAATAAATTGGTTAAAATCGCTTCGAAAATTAGCCATTATTTGTCGTAAAAAGTAAATGACAAAAAAAAGTTATTGTGGGTTATCCAAAAGAGATAGACATATACCACTGCGGACTTTTCTGTAGACCTTTTCAATGTGTATAATACTTAGTACACTATCTTGATAAAACTCGTAGGGTTCAGCCTGCGTTTGCAATGTAAGCGGAAAAAAATGAAATTTTTTACGACATCACATTAGAAACCTCAAAAATAACAGTACTTCTCCACTATTTGATGGATGTTATTATACATATAAACCTTTCTCTTGAATCACTCTATCTATTAAAAAAAACCGCTTCAAAATCCGTTGCGCAGTTTCAAAGATTTAAGCGTACAAAGGGACATAGGGCCAGTGAAAGCGACTTTGTTTTATACTATGTAGTGAAGTATGGATAAATAAAACCGGTCAAGCGCGAGTTGGACTCGCACAGCGAGGGTTCCGTATTGACCTGTCTGATACAATTGTAAATTTATAGTTTTCACAATTTTCCCTCTTTCTATGCTGTAAGACGTTACTTCGTGCAAATTTTCAAGATTCTGTGTTCACGGGAAGTATCCTGTAAGTATTGATACCCTTGCGAATGTCGAAATTTGTGATGCAACATATAATTTTGTTAATAAGATAGAATATCAACATAGACATTAATTTCTTTAATCTTGGTATTTTTAGTAAGCCAGAATGTACCACAGAGACAATTATTATTGCTTGAAATAATAATATGTAGATTAAAAAAACTAAAAAACACGCTTTTAGTTCGGTTTTCTATAAAACGCGTGTTTTTTTATTATTTTTAAATTTTTTTTTTTGTCAAATTAGTGTATTGTCATCCGTCCTAAATAAATCTACAAAGTTTGAACGAAATCTGGCCGTTTAAAGTGGGTCAAAATCGCGCCCAAAGAAGTCGGTTACAAACTTACAAACATACAGGTGAAGCTAATATAAAGCGTGTAAAAATTAGAACCTTTTCGTAAGGCATAATGTGACATTGTTAACATAATCAATGCTACATTACCTGCGAGACAGGGGTCGCCGTTTGTCCGGGCGTCGCCAATACATACTGCTGTTGTCTTACACCACCCACCTTAAAGGATAAAACATTTTTTGTATTATTATCTGTTTTTAATGAAAAAAAAAATACCAAAACGATTGTTTTTCTCTTTAATAAACACACACACATTTGTAAAAATAAAGAATTTAAATATACTATGGAATATCTACCAGGTTGCATAAAAAAAAACTCTGAAATGGATTTTATAATATGAGTAATTTAAATACACAAAACTCGGTCGAAACATCGAAGATCATTTTCGGAAATTTTATCAAATCTATACTAATATTATAAAGCTGAAAAGTTTATTTGTTTGAACGCGCTAATCTCAGGAACTACTGGTCCAATTCCGCGGGAACGGGAACTATGCGAGTTATTCTTTGAAACCGCGGGCGGAGCCGCCGGCGGAAAGCTAGTAATTCCATAAATAAACATGGCTAGTTATTGAGATCATTATAATATGAATTTGCCAGTCAGTTCAATTCACGGCGTAAACTGACTGGAAATAGGAGGTCATAATACGACCCTTGCTGGTAAAACACAGCACAGCTAGAGTTTAATAAAAATTACATTAAAAAAAAATGTGTGCGTGTACTAGTGTACACACGTAAGAAGTGAAACTATTTACAGAAATACGTCGAATCACGCGTTGTAGGTATAAGAAAAAGATGGCGCGTAACGGAAAAATGTCACGCGCAACGAAAAAATGTTACACTAAATTTTTTTCCAACCCCGATAAAGAAGTTTCACTTCAAAATTAATTTAATAATTTAACATCTTAATATATATATAAATCTCATGTCACAATGTTTGTCCTCAATGGACTCCTAAACCACTTAACCGATTATAATAAAATTCGCACACCATGTGCAGTTCGATCCAACTTGAGAGATAGGATAGTTTAAACATGTAGGTACCACGGGCGAAGCCGGGGCGGAGTACTAGTATATTATAGAATATAGATAACTTACGGGATGCATCTGCTGAGGTTGCTGTAGAGCCGTTCTAGAACCTTCCGCCTCTACCACCACCTGTTCCATATAACCCGTGTTTGCTGAAATACATACACACAAATTTTAAATTACCATTTTACGTTATAATAAATTAAAAAAAAAGAGAACACGTGTCAGAAGTGAAATTTCTTTGGCAAGATTCAAAGATACCAAAATTGTCGCCTTACTCCATGACGCGACGGTATTGCCATGACGCGACCTTGAAATATTACGCTCAACTCGCTTATAGAACTTTCACTTGAAAAATAAAACTCAGTATCTACTTATACATCCATACTAATATTATAAATGCGAAAGTAACTCTGTCTGTCTGTCTGTTACTCAATCACGCCTTAACTACTGAACCATTTTGCATGAAATTTGGTATAGAGATATTTTGATACCCGAGAAAGGACATAGGCTACTTTTTACCCCAGGACATATAATAGCTTTTATCCCGGAAATCCCACGGGGACGGGAACTATGCGGGTTTTTCTTTGACTGCGCGGGCTAAGCCGCGGGTGGAAAGCTAGTAATATGTATAATAAAATCATGGGAAGGTCAAATCTGTACATTGAATATTTTTTTAAAGAATAGCGGATTTACTTCAAATTTGGCACAGAGATAGCTTGAGATCTGAAGAAGGACATAGGATAGATTTTTTTTCACATAATACCATGGGAACGGGGTTTTTCTTTGACTACGCGGGCGAAGCCGGGGGCGAAAAGCTAGTAAATAGTAAAAACTGACCGGTGGTAGTGCTGGGCGTGTTCCCGGTGTTCTCGCAGCCAAACAGACAGTGTTGCACCGTCCATCGGGGCTCGAACGGTATGTGCGTTTTCACCTGAAAATTTCAATGTCACTTTTTATTGAAAAGCCTCTGTATACAAAAATTAATCCCTATTTCCCTTGGTCACGGCATCACGCGTTAACGGGTGGACCGATTTCGATAATTATATTTTTTTATAATATTCCTTGAAGTACGAGGATGGTTATTATGGGGAGAAAAAGTAAAGATGTCAGCCGGTACACCTTGCTGAACAGGCACGAGCACTCCTGCGTCGACGTGCCGTACTTGCATATCCGCTATCCGCTATCCGCTATCCGCTACAACACGCACCTTGAGCTCAGTGGTGAGCATCAGTATGTGTCGGCACGGCAGCCGGTACACCTTGCTGAACAGGCACGAGCACTCCTGCGTCGACGTGCCGTACTTGCATATCGCCGCGCTGCTGTGTCTTCTGGGGACAAGCGTTGTTATCAATAATCGATTATAGTCTAAGCACAGAATACATAATAGTAGCTAAACGCTACAGAACGGACACTCTCTGCCTCCCGCCAAAATTAAACACTTACCTCACCCCGCACGATCACGCTATAAATGGTCCACATTTTTCTACAAGGACGATACGCAACGAAGATTGACATTAATCAAATTGACTTAAAGTAATTTCATTATTTTGGATTTGTGATTATCGTTTTTCGTAGAACATGGTTAGATATTGTGCTGTTTGAAAAACGCAATTTTTTTTTACGCTAGTCACAAATGTGCTAACCATAAAGCATTAACACACACATTTGCAGTCTCTACAGTATGACTGTCAAAACGATAATTTTGTATGGAGTGTCCGGGGTGTGGTCTAAGATCCCACAACATTTTTGTGCGTTCGTCGTTTTTTTTTTTTTGCTAATACCGAAATTTAGGAAATAACTACACATTTATGAATCATGTATCAAATTAAAGCTTGTTGCATAAGTATCGACATATTTTCCGAAAAATCGTTATGAAAAAATTTAAAAATGCTTTCGGCTCAATTTTGACTGGCAACCTAGTCAATATATTATATTCTCCTAATTATAAATATACATAAAATTTTTGATTTTGTGACGACACTTTTTGCCATATGCCAAGCCGTGCGGCGTGCGTTTCTCTGTCTGTCTCTGTCTGGCGGAATTTTATTACAATTCCTTTAGAAAGAAAGAAAGAAAGAAAGACTAATTATAATTAATCGAAAAGAACTTCGTTCCATCCGGATGTCCCTTGACTCCTCTCAAGTTTTAAGAAAGAAAATACATTTATTTAGATAAGGGCCGATTTTTCAATGCTTGGATAAAACTTATCCGTCCAATAAAGTATTACACGATAATATTAAAATGTCACCTAAACTTTCAAATACGGGCAATTAGAATACGTTTTTAAAATGGTAGTTTTATACATTATTCGACGAATAAGTTTTATCCAAGCATTGAAAAATCGGCCCTAAATGCATGCGTTCCTATGTATATAAGTGTGCGGGGCTTTGTTAAAAAACGAGTATCTGTTTATTTTATTTTTATTTTATTTAATAAGGTGCACACCACAGCTGACAATTTTGCCTCGTTATACACAAATTTAATTACATGTTGCGGTGAAATGCCAACCAATTAATTGTATGCACACAGCATAGTTGAGGGAAAAAAATTATTAAAAATTACATTATTTAGCACAATTCATAGATCAAGTAAAATAATTTCCTAAAATACATGTCATAAAATAAGTTGAATCTAAATCATAGTACAGATAAATATCACATCAATATAGCTACAGTACATTAAATCACTTAAAATACAGTTAAATCAATAAATACCAAATGTTTGTGCGTGTGTTCGATTGTTTGTTTGATGGTGTATAACAAACTCGGTCTCTCTGTGTGTGTATGTGTATCGCATACCTGCCGGCTCTATCGTCGAGACACTTCTGCGCCAACTTTGTCTGGTGGCTCATTAAATTGTACGCGTACTGCGTAATCGTGTCCGTAGGGGACAGCTTTAGCGATTCCGTCTCCTGTAAAAATCAGTCAATATTAATATTAACAATATTTTACGTATGAATATGCAGGCAATATTTTTTTGACGTGACAACGTCTTATAATTCGATAGCCGGCTGCACGCACGAAAAAACATGACTCATGCGGCGTTACCTCGCTCTGAGGCGTTCCATGTAAGGCTTGAAGTGCAAGCGAGAGCGCGGAACGAGCAACAAAGAAGCACAATCGGACGTTGTCACGTTCAACTATTGTCAGTAAACCAAATTTACAGACATCCAGTTTTTTTTTTATTCAATATTCACTTCATTCTATTGATATAGAAAAAATAAACATAGCTGTAAGAGTCGTTATTATTTTTTCATAACATCTCAAAAATATTGGTTTGATTTGACAAGTTCAAACGACAACTACTATTTCTCGCGCGCTTGAGACGTGACGTCTTAGGGCACGTCCTGTCAGTTTATTGTTTGCACTGAGAGATAATCAACGAGGTATTTTAGCCTAAATATCGCGTAATAATCATGGAAGCCATTTTATAGATATTTCATGGTACCAATGAATCATGAATTCAACTGGCCGGTTGGCTTGGTTGGTAGTGGCCCTGCCTTCCAAGCCAGAGGTCGTGAGTTCGATTCCCACCCGGGGCAAATATTTGTGTGATGAACATAGATGTTTGCTCTGTGTCTGGGTGTTAATTATCTATATAAGTATTTATTTAAAATTATATATGTACGTTTATCAGCCATCTGGTTTCCATAACACAAGCGAAAGCTTAGTATGGGATCAGATCGTGCCGACTGCCGTGTGTGCAAAATTGTCAAAAAAATAAACTATTTTTGGAATATTCTCCGACTGCTTTCACAAAACTGTTAGCCGTCATTGATGTTGATGACGCTTAGTATTACTTGAAATATGAGAAAACTAAGCTAGAATAGCAATACAACCAATTTTTCTTTCCAACAAAACCTGAATGACAGGACATGCCCAATGACGTCACGTTTCATTTCGAATATTTTACAAGTTTGAATTCACATATTACCCTACACTCACCCGCAGTCTATTCAACGAGAACGTCCGTCTCTCTTCCTCTAATTGATTCGCCACGTTGAAGAAAAGGGACACAAAGTCGTCCGGCTGCATGTAGTTGCGTATCGCGCTGTTGAACTTGCCCACCAGACGCTCTAGACCCTGGAAGCGATGATATCACGAGTTAATATTCATATTTATTTTTTTTGAAGGGAAAACTTCTTTAGCGGCGTTGAGCACTTTTTCTGTAATGAGTATAAAATCTTAAACTCGCGTCAGGACACGTGACCTGATCGAAAAAGCGTAAGATATGCTCAACGTTAATAATCAAGTTTTCACTTCTGCCGGCACTCCCGGAGTGCAACCCGTCTTTTTTTTATTGTAAATAGGAAAGCGCTTAACCACAATCTCGCCTGATGTCAAGTTAGTTACAAAAAATAGCGTGTGTGCCGAGCACACGTGTCAGGAGTGAAACTGCTTTGGCAAGAAGCAAAGACACCTAAAATTTTTGATCGCGTCATGGCAATACCGTCACGTCATCGAGTAAGGCGGCGATTTTGGTATCTTTGAATTTTGCCAAATAAGTTTCACTTCTGACACGTGTGCTCGGCACACACGCTCTTTCTTTATATTTGATTCTCGACGACGATCACGCTCACGACGTTATATTCTCGATTACGATAGTTTTCGAGCTCACGCTTTGTAGCTTTGTGGACATCTTAAGCTTAACCTTCATATATATATTTTTTAATTCACTGCATTTCTCTTCCTTCCAGCGGAAGAGACCTTTGTACTAGGTAGTCTTTTTTTTTTTCATTTTTTTTATCCTGTTTAAAAAATATTCATAGATCTTGAAACACCCTGATGTGCCCGTGTACAGACAGACACACACCTTGTGCAGTATGTTGGTATAGTTGTCCTGCTCGAGCCAGGCGTCGAACTTGGCCACCGCTTCACCGGGTCGAGTGAGCAGCTCCCACAGCCGCAGTGTGCCCGCACCCGTGCCGATTATACCGCGTTTTAACACCTGTAAAATTTCAATTTATACAAATTAATTACAATTTTCAATTTAATGACGTGATAATCGTTTTAGTCGGGTGACATGTTCAGAAACTTGTGTCACACCAAAACCTCACGAGCGCGATCGCAGGTATAACGAGAGAGAGACGGACCGATCTCCCGTCTCATCTCGAGCGCTGCCACCAATAAGACGTTATCACGTAAACATCTCGATCGTAAACCTACTTTACAAACAACCAATTTTTATAGTCTGTTAAAATTACAGTACGATTCAAACTTATTGGCGGCTCGGTACAACGTACGATCCGATGTGTAGAAAACTATTTTAGATATTAGTGGGACGTTGAGGAACGGGTATCTGCGCGAACGTGCACTCGCAGCTAACTTCCGAGCCGCCATTAAGTTTGATTCGAACTATACACACATAAATATAATATGAATCAAACATTTATGTTTTTGTATGTAGCGGCCATGCGAGGGGAATGTTGTGTAGATGGATTTACGCGTTGGAGATACACGCGGCGTACGCATCGTGTAATAGTGTAACGGTGTGTTACATCAAACGAACATACGAGGTAGAGCAATAGTATTCTTTCGTGACTTTTTGTGTTTATGAGAACATGACAAATCAATTTTGAACGTGAACGCACTAAAAACAACATAAAAATGCTCTACGCTTGTTTACACTAAAATAATTTGCCATAGAAGAATGAGAATTAGAATGAGCATTCGCTTGTTTGAAGTAAATGCACCGTCACAGTGGTGCTTGCGTGATGCACCTGGTAGACGACAGAAAGCCCGAGTGTATGTGTGGGAGTGATGGCGCCATCTGTAGCTACGTGGTATTTTATTTTATTTTATTTGTATAATAATGATGCATTGCACACGAGTACATTGTTTTTTTTTGTGTGTGGTGTCTTTCGATGTTAGCCAGAAGGGCTTCTACATCTCAATGCGAATGCGTGGGTGAACTGAAGGCACAGAATACATAATAGTAGCTAAACGCTACAGATATCCGCATATTTCTGCAAGGACGATACGCAACGAAGATTGACAACATTAATCAAATTGACTAAAAGTAATCTTATTATTTTGGATTTGTGATTATCGTTTTTCGTAGAAAATGGTTACCTGCAGCTGCGCGGGCGTGTGGTCGCCGCGCAGCAGCGCCAGCGCGTATGTCTTGGCGCGCGCGGCCACGTCGAGCGGTGCCAGCGCGGCGCCGCCGTCGGAGCGCGCGGCCGCGGCGGCGAGCCGGCCCAGCGCGCGCGCCGCCTGCCACACCGAGCACGACGTGTGCGCCGCGGGGAACGCCGCGCTCACCGACTGCCGACAATACGGGACGCGTCAGTGGGCCAGTCGAGATACAAAGCGATACACAGTGGGCACAAATTTTATTTTCATGGACATAGAATTCAATGCCGGTCTATCGCGCTGATTTTTTTTGTCAAGAGGTTCAGTATAGGTTTCAGTACTTAATTTTTAGTTACTTAAATTATATACATACATACTCTCATTCACACACTCACTCACAACAGACTACACACCATTCCTGCACCTACACTCATCACAATAGTATTTTGTTTATTATTTTAACGTACAAATATCTTTTCCTCCTACTTTCTTACTCAATTTTCTTTGTCACATGTTTATTATAATAATTCTATTAATGGAATTCCTTTTCATTGGCGTATTGTTCAATTATTATGTAATTATTGTAAGAATAGCTGTAAGGAATCAGAAATAAATAAATAAGACAGATTATTGAGCATCTATCAACTTTATAATATTTGAGAGACCTAATATTTGTTTGAGTGACAATGTTGCGTCCTGCATTTGTTCATTTTTAATATTTGTTTTTCTCAAAAAGTAACCGCCTAAGGGATTTTTACCATAAGAAAAAAATCTGTCATGAAAAAAAAATCTTCGCAATAGATCGACATTGAATCCTGTACCCATGAAACTTAAATTTGAGCGCACTATGCAACGTAGCATTAGCCACGCGAAAAACATTCGCCGCACAGGCGCAATAGCCCCAGTAATATAATAGCACAAGTAAACAATTAATTTTTAATATTTTTCTGAGATAATTCTTAAAATTTATAAATAGCACTTGAGACACAAAATTATATAAATACTAAATAGCACTGCAAATATAAAAGATAATCCTTTTTAACAAAATAGCAACATTTCAAACCAGATTTTATACCTATATTATAATATATTAGTTTTGTACCAACCTGATGGTTCTTAGTGGGGTCGCATACAACGCACCGCACCTGTCTCCACGCGGGATTGCAAGATTTAAATGTATCCAACAGCCAAGTGAGATCTTCGCCTATCAATGTTGATATACCTGCAAATTAAAAATAAAAGCATTTTACATAATCACAGAAAAATTAATCCATACTAATATTATAAATGCGAAAGTAACTCTGTCTGTCTGTCTGTCTGTTACTCAATCACCCCTAAACTACTGAACCAATTTACATGAAATTTGGTATGGAGATATTTTGATACCCGAGAAAGGACATAGGCTACCTTTTATTGCGAAATATGTACCACGGGCGAAGCCGGGGCGGACCTCTAGTATTCATATAAAAAACATAAATTAAAAATAAATTTGGAAATATTACAGTGGCATAAAATTGTTGCATTAAAAGCAAAAATAATTATGTAATGGAGCAGTTTTACTCAGCTATTTAATAAATAACAAAATGATTTTATACCGCTTTGCATAAAAATAACCTGCAACATTTTTTTTTTTTTAAGTAAACAAAACCAACTTACCGCCGCTCACAATGACAGATTTCCCGTTGCCATCCTCGGCGAGGAACAACGTAACATTATGCTTTATACTGGGACTGCCCGTCCCGCCGACCATCGGTATGGCCGTGTTGAACTCTATGCCTGAAAATATTTTCAATTGTATACGTAAAGATTATGAGAATTATTCTAAAATTATATGTTTGAGGATGTTTTGTAAATCAATGTGCCTACCAATGTAATGTTTAGATATATCAGCAATATTTGTGTAACCATATTAGGATGCGAAACCGATCTGCGAATCTTAATATGGTATCCAGAGCCAGTCGCTAACCAACCAACCAAATGTAATCACGTCTCAAAATAATCAATGTAGTATCATTTATACATAAAAATATATACATATATTCTTCTAATTGCTTTTTCATTAAATAACCACCAACGTAAATAGGCAAATCAATATTACAATATAGCAAGTTTTACTGTCAGTAAAGAGTTCGAAAAAAAAAAATTTCTATGTCACTCAGCACGACGAGCACATGTCAAATCACTGAAGCAACGTTGCCGCTACGTACTACGAGGGCGGCTGACGCAACGTTGCCGCTCCGAACGACGAGCGAGCGCAAGTCGGGCGGCTGATGCGACGTTGCTGTCAATAGGGCATGATAAGTGGCTGTCGCGATGTTGCCGCTCTGCATGACGAGGGAGCTAATTCGACGTTGCCGCTCTGCACGATGAACGGCTGTCGTGACATTGCCGCTCCGCACGATAAGCGAGCAAACACGACGTTGCCGCTCCGCACGACAAACGCGTGACAAGCGGCAACGTCGCGTCAGTCGCTTGTTTTGTTATACGCATGCATTCGTCTTGAGTGCGTATTTCGTGGACAATAGGCGTTTGTCTTTTGTATGTAAGAACTTACCTGTCTCAATACATAGGAACTGTGGTACTGCGTTAAATGCCATCTGCATGTTTGGCGTCGTGAAATAAACGCACTGTATACATCCTGATGGAGAGTGCAGCAGCTTCACGCCAGCGTCTGAAAATAAATAAAACGTAAATTAAATATGAACATAATATTACTAAAACTTAAAAAGTCTGAAATATCCATGAAAAATTCTTGAAATATGTAGGAAATCTGATGTTACCATATAAACATTGTTCTTTTAATAAATAACTCTAGTAAAAACGAGGGACGTGGCTAGTCCCTACGATAAATATTCCAAATAACATCTCACCATAGTTCAACTGCAGTTTCCGCACAACAAAGTCGAACTTTTGGTTAAGCCAGCGCACCGCGTTCGCGCCGGTGCCAACCAGTTGTGTCTCTGTGGTTATCACTTGGGAATCTGACCTGAAAATGTATAAAATAGAAAAATACTTTACTACATTAGCCGTAGCAAATTTTAAACACATGATAATATTTTGTTTGTATCTACTTTATACATTCAAATCTTGTTTGCCTATTTTCAGGAAAATGGGCAAATAAGATTTCAAAGTCTACTCATTGCCATAAAAATTTTGTATGATGCCTAATATCTCTCTCTGTAATTTTTTAGTCTATTAAACTTTTTTTTGTAACAAATAGTAGTGAATATTTAACAGGTTCGAATCCCGCTCCCTGATCAAATTTCTCTATTCTTTTAAAATGTATGCCTCACAGATCACCAATATTAAATGAGTCCAGTTAGTACTTCAATAATTACCTCTCACTAGCATCTTCTGGGTTTTCAATGATCGCCACTTCATACTCCTGAGGAGCATCTACTTGGTTGTTGCTGTTAATCTCAAACTGCTGGTATGTGTTGCTCGTCTCTTCTACGTGTTGCTGAAATTTTATATATCAGGTTATAAATAAATTTATATTCTACCAACATAGATGTTCCATTTAGAATACATAGTAAAAGACAACTTGAGAAAATTATTAGTGAATGATAAAATTAAACAATCAACAAACCCTTAATAAAATGAACTTCACTATTTTATCATGTAGATAAATTTTAAAATTAAAGTAGTCATGTAGGTAAATTTTAAAATATGTAATGACGTTTCAAAAGTGCTTCTATATGAAGTCTAATTGAATAAATAAATATTTGAGTTTGAGTTTGAGATATTCAATGTAAATTTTAGAAAACTTGAAACTCCAGCTACTTATATCATGTCTATAGAAGTAAAAGTTCACCAGCGTATTTATAATCGAAAATAACTTACATTGTTGACATCGTTCGCGCTCTGAACAAAAGAGCTACCTTCCTCCTCTGGCTCCCCCTTGACGTCATAAATAGTGTCTGCCATAACAATACGACCCGAGGAGTCCATGGACCACATTCCACCGAACGCGAAATTCGAAGGGTTCCCGCTTTGTTCGTACAATATCACTGTATTTGGCCCCAATTGGATTGGTTCTCCCTTCATGTTTACAAACACAGGTTGCTCAAAGTTCCCTTCCACCAATTGCCCCGTGTGGACGATCTGCTGACCCTGCTCTACGGGAACCTCGACAACTTGATTCACAACCTCCACCTTCTCTTTCTCCTCTTCGATTTTCGCGCGGTTCACCATTATCTTTGGTTTTTTCTCACTTTCCACCGTATCATCACTTTTGCGTTTAATCACAGTTTTCTTCTTATTTTTCTTGTCCATTTTAATTTATTTAATCTAACACACTCACTTTAGAACACGGAAATATTACACTGAAAGATATCACACATGCCCTGAATTATTGGGACAAATATGCCTCGCCCAGTTTGGGCCATTGTCTAGACAGTTATGTTTAAAATCGCACAAAATATAATTTTTTATACTATTTTAGGTCGTACTTTAGCATTTTGAGAGTTTAGTAAACAGTATTTATTGTTTTGATAGCGTTAAAATGAGAAAAATCTGTGCGAAAAGGACAACTCACAATGACGCCATTTGTAATCGCGGTTTGTATTTATTTAATGTTGCCAGTTGCCACTGTATAAAGATTTGAAAATATTTTGTATAAGATTTCATTTATATTTAAAAATCTGTGAAAAATTTAATACTTTTAACATAATTACTTTTGAATCAGCCTAACTGTAACAAATTAGTCTAGATAAATAAAATGGAACTTATATGTGTACGAGTACGTATCCTTTTTCATTTTGTTTTGATTATACAGGGTGTTTTGCACATGGACCGACATGATTTGGGGGTGGGGGTCATGTGCTATTTTCCCCCGTGAGACCCAATATCCTAAGTCTCACGGTAGTCTAGATATTAAGTTCTTTTTTATTTTTTTTAAATCTACGCGAAATCTTGCCTTTAAATCGTCCTAACTTTTTTGTTTGTGGTTATAATACCACAAAACAAAATATGCTTGTATTCTACAATGTTTTCTTATTCTAAATAAATCATTACCTGGGCATTACATGTTACAATATTGATATCCACAAAAAAACTTCTGAGCCTCGGAGCATATAACAAGCCTAATTGCTCCGAGTTCTGAGCTTTCAAAGTGGTAAATCGGTGTAAATGTTATGAAAAGTGACAACTTATCAATTCATTAAAAAAAACTAAAGTTCATTTTGAAAAGCTTTTTTTTAAAAAGTTCTCTACCCACTCAAGTGCTGAACGACCGGGAGCCGGTCGATCCACATTCAGGGGCTTGTGCGTTGCGACCGGCTCCCGGTCGATCAACAGTCGTGGGTTTTGCGTTCGCTTTATAAAACGGTCTAATAACCTTCCTCTTTCTAACTTATATGACATGTTAAGGAAAGAACAGGCTAGCTATAAATCAAGATAACAACATAACCACATGATTTAAGTGGCCCACTTTTCATGACACATTGAGTAGGTAGTTTTTTGTACAAAAAAATAAACAAGGAATGTGTAAAAAAAATGTATGGGAGGGTATGATGTTTTTATTTTCTCGTAAGAAGAGTGTAACAAAGGATCAATAAATATTAAAATCTCACTGAACAGCTGTTTTAATTTTTTATTAGCAGACAAAATGTAACAAAAATTACAAGGGTACATTTGCTTTGACTTACAAATTGTTTTTATTTATTTAAATGTTACCATGTTTTGACAAGGCATAGACTATTTTATTATCTATGAATTTGCAAATGTGCTAGATAAAGGAATCTGAGATAATCGACTTTAAAAAAATATTGGACCGCCAAAAACCCCAACTGCGGCGGCACCGGGAGCCGGTTCCGCACAAGACCCGATTTTTGCAAAATGGCTCCCGCACTTGAGTGGCTACATGACAGAAATAATACATCAGGGGTCGACCCAAGAAGCTTATATGGTCGACCTAAGAGATACTTTGTTGCTAGGCTCAAGATAATGAAAATACGTTTTTTATGTTAAGTTGTTTATATTAAATTAAAATTACAAAGTTTGCTCGAATTGGCCGCCTCCACAACATATGCATGCACGACACCTTTTTCTTATTTCCGAGGTTGTAGATAAAAGCCGCATTTCCTCTTGCATTTTTACGAATGCTGTGTTTATTCGTTCCACTAAAATAAGGGGTGTCAAATCTGGGGACCGAGTTTGGAAATGCATTATCTAAATGCTCTCGTTATACCGTTCGTTGGTAATGTGCCGGACAGCCATCATTTTGAAAAACAACCCCCCCACCCCCCAAAAAATCATGTCGGTCCATGTGCAAAACATCCTGTATATAATATGGGAGAACAAAGTTGAACTTTGTTTGAATTGTGGTTTAAATCGATAACAAATTTTTCTATAAATTATTTGTATGTATTGTAGAATAATTATTCTGTATTAGAGTATAGTTGTTTTGTTCAGTTCATATTTCATTATCTGTTTATGTGTCAAATTGTCAGTCATATGACACATGATTCATGAAAGCTGAAAGCATTGAATTCAAATTTGGTTTTGAAATTTGAAATTTAAACATTGTTTTGAATTTTCAACTATACTGCATTCTTCCAATGAATAATAAAACATTCATAAGCTTAACGGAATCCTCTTGACCAACACTAGGACTGATAAGTTATAAATCGTCATGATACATATACAAAACAAATCGTCAAGGACAGTACTGTCGTAACCTATATTTTTACAAATGAGATGAGTAATAAATAATTCGCTTGTAATGCTTATTCTTAATACACTTACAATCCTCGTCCAAGTGGTGTTCATCGTGTTTATGTCATTGATATCCATGAATATAATTCGACATTTTACAAGTGTTACAAAAATGGTTCTCGTCGCTCCTGCATTATTTGTTAACCACGGTGGTGGACCTCTCCCTCTATTGGGGGACGAGGAACACATAGGACTCACAAACTTTCTACGAGACGAAGTGAAGAAACATGTGAATTTTAAAGACTTAAAAGCGATTATTCTCGTGACAGCACACTGGGAGGAGAGAAAAGTAACAATATCGTCGAGTAAACATCACGATTTATATTTCGATTACTACGGCTTCCCGCCAGAATCTTACAAGTATAAATACGACGCGCCAGGTAATCCAGAACTGGCGAAGCAAATACAAAAAACATTGTCAGAGTCTGGGATTGAAGCAAAGTTGGATCCACATAGAGGTTGGGACCACGGCGTCTTCGTTCCTATGATGCTCATGAATCCAGCGGCGGACGTACCGATTGTACAAATATCAGTGCTCTCAAGCCAGGATCCTAGCGAGCATTACAAACTTGGTGAAGCATTATACAAATTCCGCAAAGAAGGTATTGCTATCATCGGATCTGGAATGTCGTATCACAACATGCGTGCGTTTATGTACGCGCGGAACCAGGACAAAGTTGTAAATGAAAAGTTTGATGCGTTTTTGAATGACGCTTGTACTTCAAGTAATGAGAAGCGGAGAGAACAGCTGTTGATGTGGGACGCACAGCCACAGGCGCGGGAGGCGCACCCGCCAAGAGCTGCGGAGCATTTTATGCCATTAATCGTGATTGCCGGGGCTGGTGGTAAAGGCCCAGGTGAAAGGATATTCAATTGGGACCTAAGCAATTGTTTTAGATTGAGCGGCTTCATCTGGAAGGGAGAGTAGCTTTTAATAATATTAATTAATTTAAAATATGGGATACAATTTATGCTTGAGTGTCAGTGCCTTTTATAAGTGTTGAAATAACAGGTTCATAAAGTTTAATTTTGATATAAGTAGTGCACAGTCTTTTTTTGTGTATTTCTTCTTTTAAATTGGTTTGACAAGTGATTGATGAATAGACATCGGATTATATGCACTAACAAAATGCCAAAATATGCATGCAAATATGCACTAATAAAGGCCGAAATATGCACTAAAAACGAGTGATATGCCTAAAATATGCATAATACAAAATAAAAAAACCTTTATTATTTTTATATATTTTAATCAAAGATTGTACAAAAACAGTTAAATTTTCTTGAAATTAAGTATAGTTTTTGTGTCAATATACAATTAAGCGTTTTTACCAAATTTTCGAGCGCAAATTTGTGACGTTTGTCACCCGCGAGCCCAGTGTGCCACCTTAGACCTTCTCGGGCTAAATCTAGCCCTTTTTTGGAATTCAACCCGTGTTTTAAGTTTTTAGCCCCAAAAGGGTAATCTAGCCCTATTTTGAATTGCTCAAAAATTTACTAAAAATGGAGCCCATATTGTAATTTTTTGCCATTTTACCATGCCAAAATAGGGTTTGTTTACTCGCTGAGCGTTCTGATTGGCTAATAAAGGTTAGTCGACCAATCAAAACTCCCGCTATACTTAACGAAATATGCACGATTGGTGAAAAAGGCTAAAATATGCACTAACGCCGTAATTAGAGAGTTTTATGCATTTGCATATGCAAATATGCAAATGCATATAATCCGATGTCTATTGATGAATTAAAAAAGGGAAAGAAATAAGTATGTGAGTGTTGAATGTTTTTAAAGTTATTGTCGGTTTGGAGGAAAAAATAATTAAAAAAAAATAGTTACACAAGCAATGTCTATATCTACAAGAAAGTAGAGAGAAATATAAATTGTTAATTATTGTATGAAGCAATAAATTTGTTATACTTGATTACTAAAATCTTCTTTATATATAAAAATGAATCGCAAAATGTGTTGGTAAGCGCATAACTCGAGAACGGCTGAACCGATTTCGTTAATTCTTTTTTTATTATATTCCTTGAAGTACGAGGATGGTTTTTATGTAGAGAAAACGTAAATATGTACCACGGGCGAAGCCGGGGCGGACCGCTAGTTTATTATAAATAAATATCACAATTTATCCCTAGTTTCTTTTGATGAAGTAATGCAAACTAAATTTCAATATTTAGTTTAGTTTTAACAGAATCACTACTGTATTTGTTAATTAATTGAAATTGATATTATGATGTGTGGCATTTCTTAAAAAATATGTAAATATCAATATGGGAACTATGGTTTTTAGAATACCCACTAAAAGGCAATCTATATACCTACTTTTAATTTAAATAATTTAAATAAATGATAAGGGACCATGAAATTGTTATTAGAATGTATAATTTATTCAGCTTAATATACAATTGTTGGCATTTCAATGTTTCATTGTTTTTTCCTCAACTTTGCATGATTAGATAAAAAATAATTCTACTGCTATCACTAGAATAAAAGAACAAAATATAATTTTGCGTGCAGTATTCAAGAAGTGCAGTTCAGATTGAAATTGCGCGAAAAAAATCGCTCAAAGGAGTCGCTAAGCCGATTTTGTTGAAAATTCAAATTCCATCATGAGATTTTTGAAAAAACAATATTAATAATCTGAATAAAAATAATAATCAATAACAGTAATCGACCCTTTGATAAAGCTTTGATCTAAGGCTTTGATATTATGAAACCTAAATGTGATTTAGAATAATAATTATGTTAGTAGGTACCTAATTGTATTGAAGTAGATAGACGGTAGTAGATAAATATGTGTTTTATTTGCACCAAAGCAATGATTTTATTTAGTTAATGTGCATCTATTTATAGTACAAATAAAAGATTACATTATATACGCAGTGACAAGATAAAATAAGTTTCATATGCTGGTATCACTACAGTCTATAATGAAGAACAAAGTGCAACGTCATGCAGTTTTTATAAAATAACGTCATTATCGATAATGTACCTAGTCATCGTTGAATTATTGAAAACAAAGCACCTGCTTCTAGAAGTTAATATAGATAGTTAATTAAAACATTTTTTAAAACCTACTAACGTGTTAAAACAAATATTTCTGAGTAACTGCGCCTTAAAATACTAATTATAAACATTGATATTGTCTGTATAAACAACTTCAGTCTGCAGTATTTATTATCAAAAGTTATTCAGAATTTTTAAGTTCATTTTCCTTGAATGTTGAGTGTTTTAATGAGTGTTTAGTTATAGTTATCAAGCAATGGAGAGTTACATTGCGCCGTCATTATTTCTAAATCATGGCGGGGGACCTTCGCCAGTTCTGGGTGAGAAAAATAATATTCAGATGGCTAATGCACTAAGAAACGTACCGAATTTACTTGATTTCACTAAATTGAAAGCGATTATATTGGTCACGGCTCACAGACAAGAGGATGAAGTCACAATATCGTCTGGTAAACGTCATGATTTGTTGTACGATTATTATAATTTCCCGCCAGAAAGTTACGAATTGAAATACGATGCGCCCGGCGACCCTGAATTGGCGGGAAGGCTACATTCGGCGTTCAAAAATGCGAATATTCCCTCAAAATTGGACGAGAAAAGAGGTTGGGATCATGGAGTTTTTATTCCAATGCTGTTAATAAATCCTAGCGCAAACATTCCAATAGTGCAAGTATCGATATTGAAAAATCAAGAAGCAGTGGATCACTACAATATTGGTAAGGTTTTATACGAATTCAGGAAAGAAGGCATCGCTATTTTCGGTTCGGGATTGTCGTATCACAATATGAAGGAATTTAAGAAAGTTCGGGCTTCCAGTGATGCAATGGATGGAATAGTAGTTAATGAAATTTTCGACCAATTTCTTAACGATGTCTGTACGGGCAAGTTAGAGACGGAAGCAATTTTAACGTGGGATACAATTCCACAAGGCAGAGAAGCTCACCCTTTGGGGGATGCAGACCATTTGATGCCTCTAATTGTTAACTTAGGAGCTGCAGGACCGAAACCCGGAAGAAACATATTTTCAAGTATTTTCCTACAAAAGTTTAAGCTAAGTGGATTTATTTGGGATTAAAACATGAAGTATTAACTATGTATATCAAAGGTTATTGAATAAAAGGCATTTGAATGTAAAATCAGTAATTTATTTAATAAATTAATTGTAAAATGTAAACAGTACAAAACAATTTCAATCACGTTATTCAACACAGGACCAAACATCTGAAAACAAAATATAAAAAAATGTAGTTTCTTAATTTCTTAAAGCTAATACACACGCATTTAAAAATACATCAATTATTTAGTCCAATTGATTGATGAACGGAATAAATTATTTGATTTTAGCCAATTCTTGATGAGGGTCGAATAAATTATCAATTTAATCTGTCCGCTTAAAAATCGGTCAAAATCGAGTCTAACATGTAAACATAACTGGTACTGGTGAAGCTGATAAAGAAAAGAAAATTGTGTCCCTATGAAATAAAGATATATTCACCCTATTTCTGATGGGAAATAATATTTAAACAAACCACAATCAATCACGAGCACGACCGCTTCCGCAGCCGATATCGCCGGTCACAGCGGCGGCACCGCTTGAAGCTTCCGGAGCGCGAGCGACAGCGCCAGTTGTATCTACCGTCACATAAAAATACTATACTAGTACCTACTACGTCATATGTTTCAAATAATGTAATCAGCTGCCGCGGCAGCATAGACAGACTTGCTTATAGCCTAGAGCCGCTGAGGCCCACAGAAGATAATAATATATACTCAGGGAAGCTGAGGCCTATTGTCCACGAAGTGGCAACGTCGCGTCAACCGCTCGTCGTTAGGAGCGGCAACGTTGTGTTAGGGCCGGCGCAGATATTATGGCGGAGCCCAACGCAGCGCATTTTTCATTATAATCTATTATCGACATTGTCCTCATTAAGATAAAATAACGACAATTTATTTTCTGAGGAGCATCGAAGCGTCACTCGTGAATTATTATTTATCATTTGAATTTTATTTTCATGAGGTCAATTATTACTTAATATCTGCGCCGCGGCCGGCCCACTCGTAAATATAGGGAGCGGCAACGTCTCGTCTAGCGCTTGTCATGCGTTCATCATGCGGAGTGGCAATGTCGCGTCGACGTTCACCGTGCGGCCGTGTAAACAGTGATGATTGTGTCATTCCACTCAAGATGCAAGCAGTCTTGCAATCCTCAATTGACGAAAGCGTGCGCTTTACAAGTACTACAAACGATTAGCTAGACTTCAAGCGCAGCGTTGGTGACTCGGTTGGCCCTAGCCGGGCCTAGGCTCTAAGCAATCTAGGCAGTAGGCACAAGCAAGGCACCTGTTTGTGCAGCTTCGGTCTATTAGGACGCGAATAAGGAGATCTATTTGGGAGACAACTGTGTACAACAAAAATTAAATACCTGCCATATAAATTATTTTCTATTTAAAACTACCGAGAGAAAGTGATTTCATTTGGTAAATGTTAAAAATACTTATGTAATGACGATTCGAAAGTGCTACTAAATAGTAGTCTAATTGAATAAATGAATGTTTGAGTTTAGCTATCACGGCTTATAAGATACAGCCTGGAGACAGACAGCGGAGGCTTAGTAATAGGGTCCCGTTTTACCATTTGGGTACGGAACCCTAAAAAGTAAGCATACGTAAATACTACTAGTATATAGTTATCCGAGGTAAATACCTACATTTAAAAATAAATAGACTACATACCGTCCCCTGCGGCGGTGCGACCTTGAGCGGCGGCAGCGCGCGCGGCGGCGGCGGCAATAGCGCTGCCGCACGCGGTACCGCCGGTCACCGGAGCGGCAACGCTTGAAGCGCCCCGACTTCGAGCGGCAGCGACTGCGCCCATATACCAGCCAATTATTATAAAACCAAAGTAACAAAGGCCACAATGCCTACATTATTGTTCGATGATTCCTATTTGTTTTGTTGATCTTATGTATACCTACGATCGATACGATCTTACGTTAAAAGCGCCTACTGCCTAATGCCGTTTTATAGTTTGAAATATGTATAATAAAAATAAATCGTATATAACCTTGAGGTACATTTAAAAACGTAGGAATGATGTGATGCCTTGTGATCTATATCTAATATATCTCTTTTTTAAATAATAGTACTACTACTACTACCTACTATCGAGAAGTTAAGTGCTTATGGGTGGCGTGGTTAAACAAGCTTTGCCTCACTATGACGAGGACTAGGGAGCCACGTCGCCGACTGCTATCCAAGCAATTAACATGGAAATGTCAAAATTGGCGACGTTGCCAAACCGTTTCCAACCGAGTTAGGTTCTATAGGTTTCAATAATTCCTTGGATACGGCCTGCAACGTCGCCATACCAGACTCAGCCAGAGATCTAATACCAGACGTCTGCTCGTTTGGTAGGTATGCGACAACCACGTATATCAAGTAAAAACTTTTTGCGTATAATATCCGGATTGTCTTTATCTGTATTACTTGCTCTAGATAGGAATAACTTCAACTTACCATCTGATTCAGTAAAATTAATAATTTTATGTACCTACCTACCATAAATATTTCATTCAGGATATCGTTCAAAATTTTAATATGAGAATATTACTCACGTTTTGCACATTCTGAAAGTGGTAGTTAATTAAATAATTTACAAATTAATTAAAAAAAAATGAATGCAATTACAAATCATAAGACATTGACATACTTTCGCCTTCGACGACATCTTGCCATTATATTTTCTCTGAAATAAAAAATAAATATGTATGAGTACAACAAATCCTCATTTGCCTATAATTAACCACACAAAGGTCTTAGAAGGAAAAGTGACTCTCTCTTTCCAATGTCAAAATTCACCAAAATCGGTTCAGTAGTTTTTGTTGGAAAACATACACACTTGAATGTATCAAATGTATGTGATAATTAAATAATTACGGACTGAATTAACTTCAATACTCTAGCTTTCATTATTTTGTTTTATTTAATAAACTGAGTTTTATGCGTTATTTAGGTACCAAATAAAAATGGATTTTTGTGTGATACAATCAAATGGTATGTGATAATATTATGTATTCTATATAACTATTGTTTTAGAAATATAGCATGTTTTAGTAAATTAAATAAATGCAAATTTAAGTTATTTAAGATATCAAACTTAACGAATATGATATGAATCATTTATTATCAATTGTTTCGGTCAAGGGAACCCGTGATATCGATTTCATTAAAATATTATCCAGTTACGTGTACCTATTTACTATTTTAGATGTACTACTAGAAAGCCACGCCATACGCCATCTATTGTCGAGTAGATGAGGAACTAATAACTTTAAACTTTTCAGTAAAAATTAAAAATCCTCATTCTGATAACAGTTTATAGAGAACGCACCAGATAGTTTTTGCTGTGAATTTTTACAGAACGGCAAACGGGAATAATTCGCAAAACGCGGTAAGAGTGGTTTCCATAACACTAGGCCAGTGGAAATTAACATTAAATTCGCAAAGCACGATGTAGATTTGAATTTTTGGTATGTTGTTTGGATCAGTTAGGGTGATGTAAATCCCAATTTGCAACTTCGAAAAAGTTGTGCTCGCTGCGCACCACGTGATAAACTGCGAAAATTTTGGACTTTTTTCACTTTTTGCTCTAAAAGTCATAAACTATGCGTTTCCGACAAGTATGATTCAGTACATAAATTAAGGTTATTAAATTTGCAACAATTTAAGTCTAATTAAAGCTCTCTAAATCTTATAGCGACTAAACTGTGGCCATTCGAAGATGGTTCATTTTTCCCGAAATATTGAAATTTTTAGTTTTGCTCCCGTTTGAAGCAAAATATTGGCAAAAACCGCTCGTTCTATGAGAAGGTCGTATAATAAAGTTGTAGTGCATTTAATTTTCTTTCATTAGAGCATAGAACAAAGTCTGTGAGACAAATAGTTCACTCACAATATCTGAAAAACAAAAAGAAGGTAGAAATAGATTTTTAAAGAATTGAAACTGAGGGCATATAAAATCATAAAAAGGATAATACTTTTTCATTTGCAGTATAGGTAATTAACAAAATTACAAAGCTAATTAAATTTGCAACAATTTAAGCCAAACCGCAGCTCTCTAAACCTTATAACAACTAAACTGTGGCCATTCGAAGATGGTTCATTTTTCCCGAAATATTGAAATTTTTAGTTTTGCTCCCGTTTGAACCAAAATATTGGCAAAAACCGCTCGTTCTATGAGAAAGTCGTATAATAAAGTTGTAGTGCATTTAATTTTCTTTCATTAGAGCATAGAACAAAGTCTGTGAGACAAATAGTTCACTCACAATATCTGAAAAACAAAAAGAAGGTAGAAATAGATTTTTAAAGAATTGAAACTGAGGGCATATAAAATCATAAAATGGATAATACTTTTTCATTTGCAGGATAGGTAATTAACAAAATTAAATTTTCTACAACTTTATTTTATGACCTTCTCATAGAACGAGCGGTTTTGCCAATATTTTGGTTCAAACGGGAGCAAAACTAAAAATTTCAATATTTCCGGAAAAATGAACCATCTTCGAATGGCCACAGTTTAGTCGTTATAAGGTTTAGAGAGCTGCGGTTAGGCTTAAATTGTTGCAAATTTAATAACCTTAATTTATGTACTGAATCATACTTATCGGAAACGCATAGTTTATGACTTTTAGAGCAAAAAGTGAAAAAAGTCCAAAATTTTCGCAGTTTATCACGTGGTGCGCAGCGAGCACAACTTTTTCGAAGTTGCAAATTGGGATTTACATCACCCTAACTGATCCAAACAACATACCAAAAATTCAAATCTACATCGTGCTTTGCGAATTTAGGGTTTTTTAGTGTCGATTTCTACTGGCCTACACCTATTCTGACGGCTCACAGTTTTTTAACCGTTGTGCGTATCGGTAGTTTTTGCGGTTTAGCGGTTATCGCTTACGGAAGAAATGGTAGCGGCTTATGCCTTACAAATTGAAGTAAGTAAGTACTTATTTTCTTACCTCTAACTTCAAAATATAATTAAATTCATTTAAACACTTCAGTCTTCACATGTGTAATTTGTTTTTTAATTCTTCATTAATAATTTAATATAAAATCTCAAAATACTTACAAAATAAAATTCTTCAAAAAATTATTACAACATTGCGGAATATTCAAAGCATTCCGTTTTTAAAATAATGTCTTGTCAATTTATTTTTAAAAATTCATAGATTATTGAAATAAAGCAAAAAGGTAGTAATTAAGTAATAAGAATGATGTAGCAATTTGAAAAAAAAATCGTGTGTATTTTTATTTACTGTGATTTTTACATAGTTGATATTTTTATATATTTTACAGAGCAGAAGTTTCATCGTCCAGACATAGCAAAACGGTAAGCACTAGCATACAGACAGTAGACATATCTTTAAAAGTAAATTAAAAATAAATAGTTCAGCTAAAAAAGTAATAAAAACGCTCAAAGTTTCATATAAAAATTCAAATTATCCTAAGATATTTTCAAAGTAATGCGTAATGGCGTAAAGTATGAAATTATGTATCATCCTTAGGTAGGTATCATCCAATTTATTTCTAGGTCTCCTTTTTTAAATAATAATTATTACAGGTCGCGTTGAAAATAATATCAAGAAAAGATTATTTACATTCTTCTAATTTATGAAATGTGCATTATTAGAGGTTGCTGATCAACCTGCAACAATATTTTTGGAATGGATAGACCGATATCCCAATATTCTTTGTAAAATTAATACATATTATCCTTCCATACCAAAATATATAATTTATTTTATTGATTGTTGGTACCAAGGTTGGTACCATATATATTTTATTCGCATTATCCATCTTTATGTTTAAATATCTCGGATTATAATAAAACAAATCACAAAGCTTCATACATTTATTAACAATACAGCCATAACCTAAAAATTACTGCTTAAAATTAATTTTGTATCCCTTTGTATCTGGATCTTGTTGAAGTTGAAAGTTTTCCGTCGACAAACCGAACGGTCGTAATATCATATTGCCCAAATCCTTTAATTTTCCCAACATTTCTGTTTTTAATTTCTCATTTCGCTCTTCGATCATTGGCGGCAATCGTATGACAGCTGCGCGCGCAGCTGCGTGTGACGGATCCAATTCCAAAACCTTTTTATAATCTGCCAGACTTTCGTCTAGTTTGTCTGTGGCCTCATATGACTGTGCTCGCCTAAAAAAAAGTAAAAAAAAAACATTTAAAAAGAGCGGCTTTTTGTACACCGATTAATAAGAATCGCGGTTTATTTCAGATACGGGTATGAAGATTTAATAGGACCTGCACATGTTAAGGTGAGTCAAAACTTCAAATCAAAAGAGAATTTTCTATACCAAACTGGAGTGGGGATAGAATGGACATTCAAGCTATTATAAATTACCTTTCAATTGCTATCTAAATTCTAGAACGTTTGAATACATGTATAAACTGAAGTAGAATCGGCATACGCGTATAAACACGTTCCATATGAAGTAAACTAATTAACCATTGTATTTAGTTCGTTACGTTTTTCACTCTTTCTGCTAATGGTTAAAATGTATATTCTATCTTTGTCTCAATAAGGAGTATGTTTATGTTACTATGTTTTTGTGTGCGTAGAATGTTTATGTCGATAACACGGAACAGCTTCGACTGTAAGTGTGTTCATATAGACTCCTTCTACATCAGTTTATATAGACTAACTATTAGATGGATTCTCACCTGTGGTATGCTTTTAAGTAATTTTCATCCAATTCAATAGCTTTAGTGCAATCCTTTATAGCGTGTTTGTGTTTCTCGAGTTTCATTTTGGCCGCACTCCTGTTGCAATATAATATCGCTCTTTGCTTTGGAAACTGTAGCGGACAGATGTTTAAACCTGTAATTGTAATTAGTATGGAATTATTTACCTATAACAATATTATAAACTAAAGAGTTTGTTTGTTTCAACGCACTAATCTCAGGAACTGCATGCCTGATTTGAAAAATTCTTTCAATGTTATATAGCCCATTTATCGAAGAAAGCTATAGGCTATAATCACGCTAAGACAAATAGGAGCGAAGCAATGTTGAAAACCCTCGCAGTACAGATAATTTTTAATATTAATTAAGAGGTCTGTTTGAGATCAATGCATAGCCTAAATTGTGATGGATAATATTTTTGGAAGGTTTTTTTACGAAATTTACCTTATGAGTAAAAATGCTACAAATATTTAATAAAAATTTGATCATAACTAAACGAAAATAGATTTAAACTTTTTCGTTCAGGAATGCTATATCATTCCTGATTTGCTGTAAAAAAAAGACGGGTTGCACTCCGGGAGTGCCGGCAGAAGTGAAAACGCGCGTAGTAGAGAGGGGATAGCTGTCTACTTTTGCTTTTTCGATCAGGTCACGTGTCCTGACGCGAGTTTAAGATTTTATACCCATTACAGAAAAAGTGCTCAACGCCGCTAAAGAAGTTTTCACTTCAATAAAAAAAAGTATATAGGTATATTTAAAATATAAATTAAAATATATTCATAAACACTATATTTCTCTTGTTAGTATGAAGAAGGTCAAACCTTCAACTTGTTTTCTTAAAATTCTACATTTCAAAGAGATGATTTTAATCTATGTCATAAAATATAATTATTTTCTTCTATAGCTTCACATAAGAAATAACTTTTTTCTTACAATGTGTTGTCATAATAATATTATAGCTATGACACAATAATATCTTCTTTTTACAATGGAATAATTATTTGCATTATTTAAATACTGGGTTAGTTTAAAAAAACTAGCTTACAATCTTAATCCTAATAATCCTATTCTACTATCCTACAAATACTATAAATGCGAAAGTTTTTGAGGATGTGTGTGTGTGTGTTTGTTACTCTTTAATGCAAATACTACGAAACCGATTACAATGAAATTTAGCACACATATAGAGGGTAACTTGGATTAACACATAGCATAGGTTTTATCCCGGAAATCCCACGGGAACGGGAACTATGCGGGATTTTCATTGAAAACGCGAGCGAAGCCATGAGCGGAAAGCTAGTGGTTTATAATATTAGATAATAAAACTTAAAATAATTCACCTTCAGTATATTTCTCTATACTCCGTTCCATATCGCCAACTTTGAAAGCCTCATTGCCTGCCACCTTTAGTTCTTCAGAAATGATTTTCCGTTCCTCCTTTTGGTCATCCGTTAAGCTCATTTCTGTGTCTTTCAACGATACTTCGTCGATGGAGTCTGTATCACTGTCATCATTATCATCTTTATCACTATTCTGCTGGGCTTCTGTGTCTGCGTCCTCTGCATCTTGTGGAATGTCTGTGAAATCTGGACAAACAAATATGTTATTAATTATTATTATACCTATGTTATATTTGATAAAGTTGTTTAGTCCTAATCTATACTAATATTATAAAGCTGAAGAGTTTATTTGTTTGTTTGAACGCGCTAATCTTGGGAACTACTGGTCCGATTTGAAAAATTCTTTCGGTGTTAAATAGCCCATTTATCGAGGAAGGTTATAGGCTATATCATCACGCTACGACCAACAGGAATGGAGCCACGTGGGTGAAACCGCGCGAAGCAGCTAGTAATCGATAAAACTGGAGGTGTCAATGTTAACTAATATACCCATTCAATTCAATATTTTATCATATGGGCGACGCTGATTGCGTTATGTAGGGCATGGGATCTGTTGCCTCATCTCATTAAGAAAAAAAAAGAATCGTGGCACTCGGAGACTGCCACGGTAAAGCTATTGTATAGCATAATAAGTGTCACCGCTTTGCCAGTCGGAGAGGGGGGTGTTAGGTTATTTTCGTTACGGAATTTTTGAATTCGGTCTCCACGCACAAGACGCGCGCTATGCAATAGCTTAAAAAAAATTAAAATTTTGGACAGTACTGTATTGCATGTTAATCTATACCTATGTGTGGGATAGAATGATCAGTTAATTTTTGAAAAAATATTTAAGTGTTTGGACTTTGAACCACTGTTTTAAATAGAATTCATGAAAATTGATAACAAAATCACTATTTATTTACGGAAAATCTATATGAATCTTTTCTGTACTTATTCTAAACCAACAGATATGTGTTAAACAATAGAATAATAACACATTATAATATGACATACAATATTTAGTATTTACTGTACTGTTATATTAAATATTTATTTACAAGATAACAACAATGTAACAAGTTCCGTGACAATGCATGAAACTAATAAACACTTTAATACATTCATACATACTATTAGAAATGTGTAAATTTCCTAAGGTGAATCAATACATGTCTGTTTATTACACTTTCAATGCAAAAATACAAATAAAATTCTGCAATAATTTTACACACTGGTAGTTTATAACATCATGAATATCAATTCAGAATACATTTAATATAACGAATTAAAACGGAATAAAAAATTAGTGTTTTATAGAGCTGAGGTACATGCAAATTATGAAAAAATATTCGTATGAAGTGTTATAGTATAGCTTATTAGTTTATTACCTGATTTTGTAGGTTCTCTGTCACCAGTTGCATTAAAATCCTCCGGTTTTAGATCTGGATTTATCATATTTTCCTGGGCATCGCCAGCACGTAAGGAAAACTCTAAATTCTTTGTTAAATCTTCAATAACTTCTTCATTCGATACACTATTCGTACTCTTCAATCTATCAGACATTTTGCTATAAGTGTATAAGTAATATATTAAACGATTCGAGATCTATTATTTAAATAAGAATGTATTTTATTATAAATTATGCCTTGCACCGAACAGAAATATTAGGTACAATTTTCATTATTTTGCGATGAATCAACTCAATGTCAAAATGACATTTTAGATTTTTTTTTCTAGTATTTTGACATTTAATGTTACAGATAAAAATACAGAGTACAACAAATCTGTAAGGCCGCGTTACCATCTTTTTTTTTTTTTTTTTTTATTGTGTGATAGGGAAGCGCTTTACCACGATCTCGCCTGATGGTAAGCTGAGATGTGGCCTATGATGGAGCGCGCTTCCCTAGAAGGTACCCGTTCACTCTTCGCTTGAAGACCCCCATCATCATCTGCAAGAAAACTTCCGCAAGAAAAGCTTGCAAGTCTAATTCCGCGTTTCCACCTGCAAGTAGACTTGCAATTTGCTGTCAGACAGACTGTCGGACATTTCTTGCGGAAGTTTTCTTGCAGATGGACAGGCGGCCTAACTGTATCCTATAAAAATATATAATATTGCACGAAAATCGTTTTTAAAGAAGTTTAAATAAATTTAAAATAATTTTTCTTTGCTCCCATAAGCTCTGCAAAATGTAATTAAACGATTATACCTATAATAAAAACGAAAATTTTTGTTTCAGAACAGATCTTTATTTGTCAATTTGGCATGAAGCAATCAGCTGTCACTACTCACGTCGTGGACTTGGCATTTGGCAATCGTAATTTCCGAATTCAAGATCACTTTAACATTATATATTACTTGCTCTGTGATTTTGATAAGAAGTTACGATAATGCAATACTAACTTGTGAGTTGTGACGCTGTTTAAGTGTGAATTATTTATAAGTTAGGTGTTTGTGACTTAGAAGTCATTCCACATTATACAATAATGTTTAGAAATATAATAAAAAGTTTGCCTAAATACATAGTGCCGAGTGTGCGGAAAAATAACGGTCCAATGACGACTTTTGGCAATTATAGGAATTTGGTACCTCTATCAACGACACGACCCGCTTTGCAAGCAGATACGTGAGTATTTTCAATATATTGTCATATTTATTTATTTATTTATTTATTCCTTAGATTACAAAATAAAATACAGATGGAGCATGTCAATCATTTATCGCCCTTGTCAAAGAAAATACGAAATCAAAAACGAATACGTTCCTCCGCTAGTGCTATAGCGATTCTAGTGTCATGCAATACGTCAAAAGGGGTTTGATATTTTAGTAAAAAAATGCTGTCTTGTGATATTAAAACGCTGTAAAACTCGTTCCCGAAAACAAACAAAAAGATAAAATATCGTTTTACAGATTTTCTGTAAGTAGATTATTTGGCTTATTTAATTTTGTATACAAATAATAATTTTACAAATACGAAGGAATACAAAACTTCAACGTATGCTGCCAGTATTTTGAAAATGAATTTGCCATTTTTAGGGGTAAAATGGTTAAAAGATATTCGGGGTAGTGCTGTTGGATTTTTCGATCGTGAATGTGATTATTTGTATAGTGCAATAAAAGTCCATGGTCATTATTAGATTATTTTAAAAAGCATTATACATTTTTTTAATGTAATTTATTTAATAAATTTAATGTAATTTATTTAATAAATTTAATGTAATTTATTTAATAAAAATTGAATAAAATTATTTTGTCCATGTATAACTTTAGTAGATAGGTGCTTTATGTAACAAAATAATTTTTACAATATTATAAAATAATATCAAAAACCCGAATTTATATTAAAATAAAAATTAAAACATGACTGCTAATAATTTATGTAGCCTACGTCACTACCACCACAGCTACCTTCATAATTCAGATGATTGCAATGACACCTCACAAGTCACAACTCAAAATCGATCCAACAGCTGTTTATACTGCAGGGCGTGTCAAAGAAATATTATACATACATACCTACACTCGAAAAACATAACCCTCTTTCTTCCGTAGTCGGGCAAAAATTTGGGAAATTTTTCATTATCTGGTAACATAACACGCACACAGAAGCACCGTGTTCGTACAGTGCAACGGCGAAATGACAGTACACATAGCTTTATGGAAATGACGATAAATCATTCGGTTTAGTTCGGCATCGCTCCATCTGTCTTTTATTTTGTAATCTAAGATTTATTCTTTATTGCTCTTAAAAATTACAAATTGAGACTTAATCTAGGATACATTGTAACAAACGGCGGCATTATCGCTAAATAGCGATTCATTATTGTCATATATTTTTTATCCAAAAAATGTAAATATATCAATAAGATAATTATCATGTGTTTAAGTTGGGTTGGCTTTAGTTAACTGCCGCACGAATTTGTTGGAAATATTTATATTTTTAGTTAGCTAGGTAATGTAAGATTGTAATTCCAAAATATTATCGTTAGGAAACTTGTAGTTTTTTAGTTATTAATTTTTAAAGTTGATATATGTCAACTGTCATAACCACGAAAACATACTCTCGTGAAGATAAAATCGTTACTACGGGAAATATTCTAGTTTATGTCGTTAAAAAGTGAAAAAAGTGGAAAAGATAACCTGAAGTTCATGTGTGATTGTTATCCAGTGAAAGTGTTGTGTTTTTCGTAAAAAAAACTAGTGCTAAAACTCAATAGTGACACTTAAAACTTTTTGCAAACTACAGACTACCCTCAACTAAACCTTACATTTCTATTGTCAAGTGAAGATGACATGACATTGACATGTCATGACAATCCATAGACAATATTACCTGTGTTGCTACTACCTAAATAAATAATAATAGAATATAAATATCATTAACTTTTAAAAATAATAAATAATAATAAAAAAAAAAAAATATATTGAATAGCATAATACTATAAATAAGTAAATAATGATTAATGAATATAAACATGCTACTAGTTTGATCATTGAAAAAAATGAGTAATTATAATGAAAACTCCCCAACTTGTATTTCAAATGAAACTGAAACTCAGCTAATGCCAAGGAATAATGAGAAATCACCTAATAAAACCACTGCTTGTAAACAAAGCAACAAAAAATTTGTACAACAAGCGTTTCACCCAAGCTTATTCATGTCAAAACCTAGAAGCATATCAACATCTGAAATTGAAAACATCCAAACTCAGTCCAGTTCCGATTTAACCCAAGACACTATTCCTCCTACTTGGCAACGAGTCCCTTCCCTAAGAAATGCCAAGCGGAAAAAAACATCCTCTCCATCTCCAGAAAGAATATCAATTCACAACCAGTACTGTGGTCTTCCCGTTGACCAAAGGGAAGATGATTTGAGCAAAAATAGTGAACCCATCAAGAAAGTAACAAAACCACCTCCAATAATATTATATGGTATCAAAGATGTCAATAAGCTTACTGAACTATTAGAAAACATCATTAGCAAAGAAGACTTTACTTACAAAATCGTCAACCAAAACCAATTACGCATTAATTGCCAAACTATAGATTCTTATAAGAAAACAGTATCTATTGTCAGAGAAAAAGGTTTAATTGGACACACATTTAATAGCAAAGATGAACGCCCCTGTAGAATCGTCATCAAAAACCTTCACTATACTACACCCATCACAATTATTAAAGAAGCCATCGAGGAAACTGGAAATATAGTTATTGGAGAAATAATTAATGCCAAATACGGGCCAGACAAGAAACCAACTTCAACATTCTTTGCTAACCTAAAACAGAATTCGAACAATACAGCTGTAAAAAATATCAAATTCATCTATCACCAAGCAGTCACTATAGAAGATCCCCGGAAACGAAACACTATTGTCCAATGTCAAAGATGCCAGCAATATGGTCACTCTAAGAATTATTGTATGAGGCCCTATCGCTGTGTTAAATGTGCACAATCTCATAGAACGGCAGATTGCCCAAAGACTGATCGTACTACTCCAGCAAAATGTGCTCTGTGTCTTGGTGCACATCCAGCAAATTATAAGGGTTGTGAAGTGTACAGAGAAATTCTAGAAAGAAAAGAAAAGAACCGCTCACATCTTATAAATAGAGAAACAAATAAAACAATACAAAATTCTAACACTCAAAACCCACTGCTAAATACTAAAGATAATTTCACACAAAATACTAATAGCAACAAAAACATGAGATATTCTGATGTACTACGTGGTAATAAAAACAATGATCCTATAATTCCACCAACAAACAAAACCATTGAAGACATGCTACTCAGACAAGCTGAAAAATTTGATCTTATACTTCAACAAATGAGCACACTAATCAACCTGATTACTACCCTCGTGTCCAAAATATCAAAATGACGTCACTCAAAATAGCAACTTGGAACCCAGACGGTCTGTCTCCAAAAAAACATGAAGTTGAACTTCTATTGCACTCACACCAAATTGACATACTTCTTGTGGCTGAAACACATTTCAATAATAATAGCACTTTTAGAATAAGTAACTATGATGTATATGCAACTAACCACCCAGATGGTACTGCTCACGCCGGTGCTGCTGTTATAGTCAAGTCCAACATCAAACATCATGCCCAACCTAAATACAGAACAGCCCACTTGCAAGCAGCCACCATCTCGATTGAGGATAAAATTGGAAATTTTAATGTGTCTGCTGTTTACAGTCCTCCTAAGCACAAAATAACAGATGAACAGTACAATGAATTTTTTAACACACTTGGTACTCGATTTATTGCCGGCGGGGACTGGAATGCAAAAAATGTTCATTGGGCTTCAAGACTCACTAACACTAGGGGGAGAGAACTCAAGAAGAGTATTGACAAAAATATGTTAGGAACCATCTCTACACCAGATCCTACCAACTGGCCAAGTGATTCGAAAAGATTGCCTGATGTTATTGACTTTTTTATAATGAAGGGTTTATCAAGCCTTTTCCATCACATACAAACATGCCTGGACGTTGACTCGAATCATGTCCCAGTTATACTAACCATTGGCATAAATGCTATTAAAGTTTCAAAAAGTATAAAACTTTATAATACACGCACTAATTGGAAAAGGTTCCACAAACTGGTTAACGATAGGCTTGATCTGAAAATACCCCTGAAGACTGAGACAGATATAGATGAAGCTACAAGAATTTTTACCACAACAATACAGGAATGCTGCTGGACATGTACTCCCAACTTACCGAACCGCCTACCTCAGGACAAGCTTATCTCAGAATCCATAAAAACAAAAATATTGGAAAAAAGGAGACTGAGGCGAGTATGGCATACAAGTAGACACCCAAACGATAAAAGGAAACTGAATAAAACCGCCAAGGATCTGAAAGCTCTTTTATCCGAAGCCAATGATGCATCGATGCAAGCTTATCTGGAAAATCTAACAAACACCAAAGCTACAAATTACTCACTTTGGAAGGCATGCAAAAACTTTGACCGGCCACTTCATCACAAACCACCAATTCGAACTCAAGGCGGGAACTGGGCTAAATCCCCGCAAGACAAAGCTACAGCTTTCGCAAACCATCTTAGTCAAGTTTTCCAGTCAAACCGAACAGAATATGATGAAGATGAAACATATATTGATTCAGTTCTCATGCAGGACTACCAACTCGATCTTCCTCTAAAACTAGTAACTCCTAAAGAAATCCGTAGGAACATTACAATCATGGACAGTAACAAAGCACCAGGGTTTGACCTCATTGATGGAAAGGTCCTGAAGGAATTACCACGAAAGGGAATAGTATTTCTTACCTCATTATTTAATGCTATACTGCGATTAGGGCACTTTCCTGATTTATGGAAAGTCTCGCAGGTCATAATGATAGTTAAACCTGGAAAGCCTGCTCATGAATTAAGCTCATACCGACCGATCAGTCTTCTGCCAACTACATCTAAATTATTCGAGAAATCTCTGCTCCATAGACTTAATGACATCCTTAAACAAAAATCAATTATCCTTGACCATCAATTTGGATTTCGTAGTGAACACGCCACATTGGAACAGGTCCACAGAGTTTGTAGAAGCATAAGAAAGTCCTTTGAAAAGAAAGAATATTGTTCATCTGCATTTCTTGACATACAGCAGGCTTTTGACAAAGTTTGGCATAAAGGCCTATTGTACAAAATCAAAAATTTATTACCACATACCTTCTATGGAGTTTTGGCATCTTATATATCCAATAGAATATTTCAAGTCACAGAAAACGAATGTACATCAGGCTTCTACAATATCCTTGCTGGAGTACCACAGGGATCAGTACTCGGACCAGTTTTGTACACCCTATACACATCCGATATTCCAAGAAACTCAGATGTAGTAGTTGCGACGTTTGCAGACGACACAGCGTTACTTGCATCACACAAATGTCCGATGCAAGCATCCCAAAATCTACAAAAGGCACTGAATGAAATAGAATCCTGGATGAAAAAATGGAAAATTACTGCCAGTGTCACTAAATCAGTACACGTGACCTTTACTCTTCGCAAAGATAACTGTGCTCCTGTAAAACTAAACGGTACTCAACTTCCCCACTGTGATACTGTCAAGTACTTGGGCATGCATCTAGATCGTCGACTTACCTGGAAAGAACACATTAAAAAAAAAAGGGACGAAATAAATTTAAAATACAGAGGACTCCACTGGCTTCTAGGTCGAAACTCAAAACTGTCCATGAACAACAAACTCCTCATTTATAAAACAGTCCTTAAACCAATATGGACATACGGACTGCAACTTTGGGGTGCAAGCTGTAACTCTAATATAATGATAATGCAACGAGTTCAAAACTATATTCTCAAGCAATTATCAGGTGCTCCCTGGTTCATCAGAACAGAAGAGGTCCACACTTTCTTGAACATACCAACCATCAAAGAGGAAATATGTACGCAACATCTTTCATACAAAGTGCGATTGGGAAAACATCCAAACCCTCTTGCTACAAAACTGCTTGAACCTGAAAACGTGCGTCGTCTCAAAAAGCGACGAGACATTTTTGACTAGTCAACACTGCCGGCTACCAAGCCCGATAAAATAAAGGGTGGACTCCAATGGGAGCAGCATCCTTCCTGCCATACGCGCCTTCAACATATCCGCTTATAGTCTAGCGACTGATCGCAGATATAATAATAATAAAAAAAAAAAAAAAAAAAAAAAATTTTTAAAGTTAATAATTTTTTGTGCGAAAAAAGTGCATTTATCCGTTTTGTTCTGCAAAAAAAGCGGACCAAGACGTTCCATTTCACTGTACTGTGACTTTACGCTGCGGCCGGCGAGTGCCAAAAGCGACTTTAGGGCGATTCCTACTCAAACAAAAAAAAATTACGTAGGTAGGTTAAAAAAACTATTAAACTTTTATTTTTAATATCCAAATAGGTAGCGAGGAGCGAAGCGACGAGCGTGTTAGGTTAACTTTTGAACTGCCGCACGAGCCGAGCGAGCGAAGCGAGCGTGCCGCGGCAGCGGCCGGCGAGTGCCAGAAGCGACTTTAGGGCGATTCCCACTCAAACAAAAAAGACGTGTGGCACTCGGGGACTGCCGCGGCAAACCTATTGCATAGCATGCCTTCAAGCCACACCTCCGTGCCCGTCGGAGTGGGGAGCGTGAGGTTTTTCGTTACGCAATTTCTGGATTCGGTCCCCGCGCTCAAGGCCCGCGATAGAAGCTATGCAATAGCTTAAAAAAAATCTACGTAGGTTAAAAAACTATTAAACTTTTATTTTTAATATCTAAATAGGTAGCGAGGAGCGAAGCGACGAGCGTGTTAGGTTAACATTTGAACTGCCGCACGAGCCGAGCGAGCGAAGCGAGCGTGCCGCGGCAGCGGCCGGCGAGTGCCAGAAGATACTTTAGGGCGATTCCCACTCAAATAAAAAAAACTACGTAGGTTTTCATAACTTGTTTGTATTTTATTTATGTATCGTAAAATATGTTACTATCGTCTAATGCTTAGTTAAAATGATTTTACACCAATTCCATACATTTTGAGGTTAGAATAGGAAAATTGAATTTTCTCCAAAACTATTGGTTTCCTAACTTTCCCCTTTTGGTGGGAGGGTCCCCCCCTCCTCCCCCCCATCCCCGCCCCACCAAAAACCTATAATACGTGCGGCAGTTCTCTAAAGAAACCCCTTTAAGTTTTCAGGTCTGTACTCTGTACCTACAGAGGGGACCATATAAATCAACATTTCAACCCCTATTAGAAACAATTTGAAAAATCACCAAAATTTTAGTTTAACTTTTTAAACTTTAATATAATGATTGAAAAGTATAATAATTTATTTTGGCTAAACTGTACTTTATCTGATGTTTTCATATAATTATAAGATATCAATGTTTATAAAACATCAGGGCTAGATGGAAGGAGATATAGTATATACTAGATGTGCCCTGCGGTTTTACCCGCATTGATCCTCTCATATTGGTCTTAGCATGATAATGTATAGCTTATAGCCTTCCTCAATAATTGGAATATCTAACAGTGAAATAATTTTTCAAACCAGACTGTTGGTTCTTGAGATTTGTGCAATCAAGCAAACAAACAAACTCTTCAGCTATTAGATACTTTTCCTTCCTTTTCTTTAATAAAAAATATTAAAATCGTTAGAAAACTTTCCTTATTATTAACCCTAATTGTGGATGCAATAAAAATACAGGAGAGATAAAATTCCCAGGCGTGGCAAAACTAGGCCGAATTATCGGAAATTTTCATTATTTTCAAAAATAATGGAACAGTTCCTTTGAGTAAAATTTTCTATATACGGTATGAAAAGTAAGTTCCCCCCCAGGTTGCATAGTCCACTGTGTATATTATTGGATATAAAATCTATACATATAATAAATCTGTAGAAGGGTCAATTCTGTACATTGAAAATATTGAAAAAATAAATAGCAGGGGGTGTTACTGGATCGATACCAAACCCAAATATGTGATTAAAAAAATTTTTGTCTGTCTGTCTGTCTGTCTGTATGTGAAGACATCACGTGAAAACTAACGGTTCAATTTCGATGAAACTTGGTATAATTATACCTTATTATCCTGGGCGTAAAATAGGATACTTTTTATCCTGGAAAAATACGTAGAAAAAAAATAATCTTAATTTTTCAGTTTTATCCATAGACGTTGTTCTGTTGAACCGCGAACACACGTTGCGTATTATTATAGGCCTAGCCGTATTTGGGTCCAATAGATATTTATAAGATGTCATTGTCAGAGTTACTCAAAATGGAGAAATAAACCATCCACGCGAAGACCAACATCCGCGCGGACGGAGTCGCGGGCGGAAGCTAGTAAATAAATATTTCAGGACAATTTTCACACACGGCACGATCTGATCCCATACTAAGCTTTCGCTTGTGTTATGGTAACCAGATGGCTGATAAACATACATATATAATTTTTAAATAAATACTTATATAGATAATCAACACCCAGACACAGAGCAAACATCTATGTTCATCACACAAACATTTGCCCCGGGCGGGAATCGAACCCATGACCAGTGGCTTGGAAAGCAGGGTCACTACCAACCAAGCCAACCGGTCAGTCATATACACGGTGGACTATGCATCTAGAGAAAATATAAACATGTACCACGGTTGAAGCCGGGTGGACCGCTAGTATAGTATAAAACCTAAGTCACAAATAAATAATATTGTTTTCTTGTGAATTATCTTTCAAAAAACACTACAGTCGTTTTGTTAGTTTTCAATACAAATTATAATTTTACTACCATGAGGTTCTTTTAAAAATAAATTGACATTGAAGAATGGTATAACCTTTGGCTATAACACATATTGCAAAATTGTTTATTCAGATGTACATACAAGAAATAGTTGTTTACTTAATATAATTATATAACAAATTGCGCTATTGTAAGCGTTACCAGCATTTTCTTTTGTTAACAAATTGTATGTATTCAGGCATTTGAGACAATTAAAAATATGTTATTTTTAATGCAATAAAATGTATGATTTAAATATAAAATAATTTGCGAAAAAAGCAAGAGTAGACGTAAAATCCATGTTTTTAATATAAAATAATTTGCAAAAGAAAGCAAGATTAGGTATCTACATTCTACATGCTTCATTGTCATCTTAAATGAGAAAATAAACAATAAATTTTTATTTAAACAATAAATTTTTTTTAAGTTATTTTTCTGGATGTAGTTTTCATGGTGATTGATGAATTGACAGAAATGAAACCCATTTTTAACACACTTTTATTAGCTTCACTTTTATATTTTATTTTATATTTATTATTTTCCTTTAGACTCGATTTTACCCACACTAAACGGACAGATTTAATTCAAACTTTGTACACTTATTATGGATCTGTGACAGTATAATATTTTTTTTTAACTATATTAGTTATTCAGTGAAGATTACTACTACATAATACAGTTGTAATCTAAATGTGTAATCTAGATCTAATTTAATGATTTTTTGTAGAAAATATTATTGTATAGTAGTTAGCTTGATCTTAAACTTTTAGATAAAAGAAAAAAATTCAAACATAACAATCAGATTAGAATTCTTACTTTTTAGTGTGTTGACAAAGTTAAAACGGGACCCTATTACTCGGACTTCGCTGTCTGTCTGTTACCAGGCTTCTCATGAACTGTGTTAATGAGACAGTTTAAATTTTCATAAAATCTGTTGCCCATATAACTGCAAATAAGAAAAAAAAAATTGGATGAGTGAACATTTTATGCAAGACACTACTTACTATCGTTAGCTTCCATTTTGACTGAGTTTTAAATATCAATTGACTTAAGTATTTAATAATTAAAATTGCCTCCTTGAAAAAATGTCTCGTACTGGCAGGACATAGAAGGCTGATCATCTACTTGTCCCTAGACTTGTTACCAAGAAAGTCGATCAGTGAAACAGATGCATGCATAATGCATCTGCCCCCATATCATAGGGTACACGGGACTTACGTATTTAATAGAGATTTCCATTACGCAGGGTTAAGGTCACCTTCCTCCTGTACGACGGCCGCAAGCTCGAAGCCGAAGGCAAAGTAGGCGACACGCTTCTGGACGTGATCGTGAACAACGACCTCGATATTGACGGCTATGGAGCCTGCGAGGGGACAGTAACTTGCTCCACGTGTCACGTGGTACTGACGCAGGAGGACTTCGACAGGTAATATTGATGTGACAGAGAACACATACAATAATCGACTAGACTCACATACAAAAATTGTCCGAAACAAAACTATGCCTGCTCGTTTATAGGCAGAGTTTTGTAACGAGCGTGATTTAGACCTGCTGCCACGAAATAAGGTGTTAATTTTTTATTGTGATATATGTATCCGCTCGCGCAGATATAATTTGACGACCTTTTAATAGACAAACTCAACAACATTTTTGTTAATGTATGGACATAACAAATTACTATCATTTTTATGAACTTTTCAGTTAGGAGACTGTGTTTTGATTTGTCGTGGTTGTGGGATTATTTGCTTCAATTAATGTGTTTATTTTAATTTTCTCTAATACCCCAGCCACACTACTCGACGAGTGGTATGGGAAGTGACGAGGAAATTAGGTAGAGGCATAGTGTGGCCACGTTACTCGTCATGCCACTCGTCATGCCACTCGTCGTGCTCATCGTCCTGCTCACTGCTCCCTATTTTGTCGGCTTTTGCGCGCGAGTCAAAGGACCGGCAATACGAGTGCAGGGCAGCGCGATGAGCAGGACGAGGAGCATAGTGTGGCTGCGGCATTACATTTAAAATTGCAATTAAATGATAGTTGAGAAATAAACAAGTCGATTTATTGAGTCAATGTGATGTCAGCTATTTCGTTGACACAAATAAACAGCCTGAAGTTATTTAGCATACTTTTTTAATTTGGTAAATTAGATCTATACCAATAATAAAATTGGAGTGTCTGTTTGTAATGTTAAAATGACCGCTTTTTCCTAAATGCATATGGATGTATATGTATACGGTACACCTAAAAATATAATAATTTTTACAACTTTTGTCTGTCTGTTTGTTCCGGCTAATCTCTGGAACGATTTTGACGAGACTTTCACTGGTATGTAGCTGATGTCAGCTGATTTCATAAGGTGTAAAGGCTACTTTTTATACTGATATTCCCACAGGAACATTAGAATTAAAAGGAAAAACTCATTTACGCGGGTAAAACCGCGGGACGCAGCTATTAATATAATTAATAAAATAAGTTGTGTTAGGTACTTTTGAATTTTGTTGTTGTTTTTTACGGATCCACTGATTTGGAGAATTAATTTTTGCCTCGAATATCATAAATAAGAATAACTATTGAACATGCGTTATTGAAAAAAAAGCTAATCTCTGCATGAGAATTAAATTTCCTCTGTTAGAAGAAAAGAGAAATTTAATTTTTGAGAGAAAATTTAATCCACACTGACCAAGCTGCAATTGCTTCGCGAGGCTACTGGCTCTGTAGAGACCCGCCTGTTGACGTAGATATTGCATACTAAAGATTTTTACATATATTCTCTCTCTATCGCAATGTCACTCGGTAACTGTCAGTTTGATTACATTTTTTATCTCATTTCATGACTAATGACTTAACAAAAGGACCGACATATACAAGGATAGTGTATTTTAAAACGTCAACGGCCGTTCATAAGCCCGAAGCCGTGTTCGATTTTCTTTCCCACCCTCACGCATAACAATAGTTTACGTCTCGCTGGCTACCGTTACACGAGTAGGGCAATTACCAGACTTTCCAATAAGAATGCCTAATACGCCATTGAACGAAATGAGTTTGTTTGTTTGTCTTTCAATTCGCAACATAGCTATTTATGATATTATAATTTTTACATCTGGTGATAGTTAGCAGGCTAAAAAGTGACATAGGTCACATAGGCTACTTTTTTCCATGGTAAAACATAATATCATTCCCATGGGAATTTTTAACTACGTGGGTGAAGCCGCCGCGGTCGTAGAAAGCTAATAATTCACGCGGGCAGAAAGATATATAGCTTTTGAGAAGTACCTTTTAAATAATAATGGTAGTAATAAAATCTTTATTTAGTTCTCACAACATTAGCAGCAAAATTAATACTTAAAAGTTTTAGTTATCTCTATCATTCTTTCGCAGATTACCCGAAGAAGCGGGCGACGAAGAACGAGACATGTTAGACCTGGCCTACGGTCTCACGGACACCTCTCGGCTCGGCTGCCAAGTGACACTCACTAAGGAACTCGACGGACTCGTAGTGAAAGTGCCCGAAAGTGTGAACGACGCACGCAGTTGATAGATGGCGCTGTACTCAATTAAACATATTCAACCTTTTTACCAGTTGAAGTTGTAGCTAGCTTAATTTTTTTGTTGAATTTGTAAACCCAGAAAAGTGAATGTTTTGTAAATGCCAAAAGTAAATACGATTTGAGAAATAATCAGTTTTGACAATTTTTTGAAAAAATTGGTCCTTCGAGAATTTTTGGATGTAAATGGCGTTGAATTTTATTTAAAAGAATTTAAGAGACCATAATAATATTATTTTTTAAGCGAAATAGTGTATGTGTGAATTGTTTTTATTACAGTTATTGTTACGGTCTTGGGATCTTTGCATATGTTTTAGAATGTAAATCAATTAAATTCATAATTTATTTAATAAATTATTGAATTATATGTGACAACTTTACGGGGTTTTATTTTAAACCAAAAAAGAAAACTATAGTTTTGTGAGTTGCCTATAACCCCAATGAAAGAAAAAATAAACAAGTTCCCAGTAACCTTATTATTATTTATCAAAAAAGTATATTTAAGTGTGAATTTTGCACAATAAATTACCTACTTAACTATATAAATGTAATAAAATCCTAATTTCATTTTTGAAAGCAATATTTTATATTGCAATTCGAAAAAAATTAATAAAAAAGCCATAATTATAAATGTTTTTTATCAATACAAGCTATGATAGTAAAATTGTAGTTAAAACTTGTCATCAATCGAGTCCTCCATTATTAAAGATAAGATCGACTGATAAAGGGCAGCAATTGTTTTTTAGAAGTATTAAAATGTGTTTATATACAATAGTTATGATAGATACGTAATGTTACTGTTTTGAGGTATTTTAATAAATTATTTTTCGAGTATGTGACTTTTATTCAATCTCCCGTGTTATTTTTTCGTGGTAAAAGTAGGCTACATCTATACCAGTCTTTCCCAACGTGGGCGATAACGCCCCCTTGTGGGCGCTGCAGGCCTAAAGGGGGGCGGTAAGAGACCCAGAAAAAAAAGGGGGCGTTGTAGGGCTTTGGGGTCGATTTATAATTTCATCTACCTAGCTAGGAAGACTCTTAGACACCGACTGAGCTCTCGACTTCGAGAGTCGACATCTTATGAACTAATATTATCAACTAATATATTAAGATATAGCTCAAACTCGGTTGGATATAATAGACCGCGGGCAATCATGTTTTAACAAGTTTTTGTTAAATAATCCGATTTGTACATTCCTGTATCAATCGGCTGGTTCTATAATACTTGTTCTTGCTTGTCGAGTACGATTGGGCGTCGAATGAGATAAACGAGTTTATGCACGTTTGATGTCTTATTCATGTTGGTGCGTGCTGCTTATGCAATCCTATATAAACGACGTAAATTTATTTTATTTTCATTTGCGGTTTCGCGCATAATAGATAAGCAGTACTTGATTTCAACACTTACGTATTTCTCAAAACAAAACAATGTCGGAAGTAAAAAAGAAGAGACGGCAATACTCTGCGGAATATATTAAATTCGGATTTATTGAAAATCCCACAAACCCGTCGTCGCCTTTGTGTCTTCTATGTCTAAAAACATTTTCGAACGAAGCAATGAAGCCTTCAAGACTGCAAGATCATTTGAATAAAATGCATCCAGATAAGAAAGACAAGAATGTAGCATATTTTCAAGACCTAGAGAAGAAGCATAATACTCAGCCAAGTGTATCAAAACTATTTTCGGCGGCTGCTAAGCAAGATGACGACGGACTTCGAGCTTCGTACAATATCTCTTTGTTAATTGCTCAAAAAGGCAAACCACACAACATCGGAGAAGAGTTAATTTTGCCAGCAATAAAGGAAGTAATAACTACTGTGCTTCATAAACCGGCCGCAGATATTATCCGAAAAATTCCTTTGAGTAATAATTCTGTGCAAAGAAGAATTGATGAAATGGCTGAAAACATTGAAGAATCATTGCGCAATCATCTGAGGACTAGTCAATTCTCAATTCAGCTCGATGAGTCCACTTTACCAACTAATGAAGCGTTGTTGCTATCTTACGGGAGGTTTATTAAAGATGAGAAAATACGTGAAGAACTATTGTTTGCCAGAAATTTGGAGACAGATACAAAAGGCGAAACCATATTCAATACATTGGAAAAGTTTTGTGAAGAGAAAGAGATTCCTTTGAAAAATATTATATCAGTTGCTACGGATGGCGCTCCGGCTATGACAGGGCGCCATAAAGGCTTCTAATAGCGTACTTAAAGAATAAAATTCCAGATGTCTTTGCTATACATTGCGTTATTCATAGACAACATTTGGTTGCTAGAAACTTAAGTGAACGACTATTTCAATCACTGCAATATGTCATCAAAGCAGTCAATAAAATCCGTAGCAGCTCTTTGAATGATAGATTATTTCATCAGCTTTGTGCTACTAATGACGAAGATTTCAACCGTTTGTTGCTTCATACTGAAGTTCGTTGGCTGTCAAGAGGCAATTGTCTGATTCGATTTTACAACCTGTTTGACTCTGTAATAGAGTTCTTGGAAACTAAAGATACAGAACTGCGCAACAAGCTCATAACATCAAAGAATGATATAGCTTACATGACAGACCTGTATAAATTGTTCAACGACATGAACCTCCAACTGCAAGGCGATGAACTAAATTTAATTAAAACAAAAAATGTCGTTGCTGCTTTTGCAGCTAAACTGCTTCTGCACAAAAAGAATATGGGCAGACGTGAGTTTCACAATTTTCCGAATTTATCAGTATTCTGCAGTAACGACGACTTGTTTGCCTACTGCCAACATTTGGAAAACCTCCACATTGACTTCACCGAACGATACCAGGACATTTTAAACTTGGAAATACCAGACTGGGTGATAGATCCGTTTTCAAATGTCAACACAGCAATGTCACCTCAGCTGGAAGAAGAACTTATAGAATTGACAACAAACGAAGAAACAAAAATCAAGTTCAAAAATGGATATCAAGAATTTTGGCTACAAAAACCGATCCCGCAATTTTCTTTTGGATCAACAAACCTGGATTGTGGTCAATTGTTCAACGATTCTTGATAGCATTCCCATCGTCATATTTGTGTGAACGTGGATTTAGTGCTGTGGCAACGCTGCTTACTAAAAAGAGAAATCGTTTGCGTGTTACCGAACGTGGCGACTTGCGGCTGTTTTTGAGTAAATTGGAACCTGATATCAACAAACTTATTGAACAGCATCAGATTCAACCTTCACATTAGTTTTTATATAAGAATTGATTATGTTTGTTTTATTTTCAATAAAAGATACTCTGTCTGTTTTATTTGTTTGTTTTATTTTCAATAAAAGATACTATAAAGTTGTGTTTCAATAATCAGTTATAAGTACTTAGCGGTTTTTAAGTATGTTTAAAAAGGGGGGCGTTAAAAAATAATTTATTCTTAAAGTGGGCAGTAGACAAAAAAAGGTTGGGAACCCCTGATCTATACTAATATTATAAAGCTGAAGAGTTTGTTTGTTTGAATGCGCTAATCTCGGGAACTACTGATCCGATTTAGAAAATTCTTTCGGTTAGCCCATTTATCGAGGAAGGCTATTTATCATCTCGCTAAGACCAACAGGAGCGGAGCCACGCGGGTGAAACCGCGGAGCGCAGCTAGTATAATATATACTACATCTCCAGAACCAAAAATCATTCCATAAAATTGACCGATTTTTATTAATGTAGCCTGTCGGTATTATATTTGTTTAAAAATAATGTGGAATTTAATGCTGTTTCAGGATTATAAGATTTTCTTTTATCGGACGATGTCTTCTTACATCTAAAAACCAATAAAACATAATCATGATGAAAAGCAAAATCTAAAATTAATGAGCATGACTTTCAATTTTAAATTTAGTTTTTGATAACAAAGCCCTTATCCGGTAGAAACATACTTCAGTGTCATGTATAAAATTTTATTGTATAGTGTTTTTATTTGTAAGTATGCTCACAATCAATGTCAAAAGCAAACGATTTTTAGGTCATTTGATGGTATAGAAAATAATATAATATTCACTTATTACTTGGGTATGATAGGTATCACTAAATTATAGTGTTCTCGACATTTAGGGCAGATATACATGTTTGACTGGTTGATTTTATTTATTGGTTCATTGAATTATGTGATTCTGTGTCCTGCTAGCCCTATAAATTGTTAGTTGTGCAAAATGTTATACTGAAAAAAGAATATATCGAAATTCGAATTTCGAAGATGTTATAATGCGCACTGAATACTTAACTTTTATCACTTTATAGGTACCTACAGAATCTTAATTTCAGCATATTTTTTGGCAGGACAATAATTAAGTAATTGTTTCAAAATGAAACTGCAATGGTTACCTACACATGAATTTTCTAAATACAGTTAATTAAATTTTAATTTCAGTAGAATTAATATATGCGTATAGACATGCCCGGCCATATTGGAGTAATAAGATGAGAAGTGGATACTATTACAAGCATTCGCCTATTCAAGTACATAATCATTACCACCACATATCGTCATTAGAAAATCTACAGTTCAGAAAAAACTTCCCCAACGACTTAAACATTGTAAACAAATTGTTCGATAAAAATGGAATGCTCTATATTACAAACAAAAGGGACGATTCCGATAGGGTCATCAATAAATTACTAAACGATATTGTGAAATACCAATCTGATAAAAAATTACTGCGGCAGCAAAGGCGGGAAATTTCAAATTTACGTTTGAAAAAAGAAAGAATGGACGCAATTTGGCCGAAAATGGAATTTGATTTTAATGAATTAGTTGCATAACATTTGCATAAAGATTTAATGGTGAGAAGATAGGATTAGTATTTTAATAAATTGTATCGCTATTAATTGTTTATAATGTACAATATTAAATAATTAGTTCAACTAAATTCCGTATTGAATAAACTATTTATTTTAAAATCTATTGTCGTTGGCTTTTGTGATGTGATCAATTTGTGAATTTTCATTGTTCACACGTGTAAATACTATTTGAATTCTATGAAAAAGTTTTGGCTACTGAACTCGAAACTGCAACTATCGACTCTCGTAATTATATAATATTATAAAGCTGAAGAGTTTGTTTGTTTGTTTGAACGCGCTAATCTCGGGAACTACTGGTCCGATTTGAAAAATTCTTTCGGTGTTAGATAGCTCATTTATCGAGGAAGGCTAGGCTATATACCATCACGCTACGACCAAAAGGAGAGGAGCCACGGGGGTGAAACCGCGCGGAGCAGCTAGTAAATTATATACTGAATAGGTATATAGAAATGAAACTTGACATACCTACACTACTTACCTAAAATGTGCGTTTTTTTGATACTGTGGTTTTTGTTCGAATAGAAAGTACAAACATGGTCAACGTGAGGTTGAAAAATCAATCTTTACTTATCTGTTTACTAGATTATAGCTAATCTCAGGAACTATACCGATATAACTATACCGATTTAAACAATTATTTTTGTGATAGAGGTCAATTATCGAGGAAGGCTATATAGGCTATAATCATTACTTAAGACCAACAGGAGCGGAGGACTGCTGTTTAAATAAATATAAAGGGTTGTAAAATAAAACAAAATCTTGATAATAGATTATTTATTTCTAATCACATTATAAAATATTAAAAATCGCTTATATTACATACAGTCATTCAACTGAAACATAATAATTATGCGTAACAAAACCCTGAAATACAAATTTTTACTCATTTAAAACAAAAATTGCTGACATCAATCCGTCTCGCTCACTCATATGTATAAAAGAATGCTAGAGCGAGATAGACTGATTTATCTTATAAGGGCTAGTATACACTAAGCCTTTTTACAATACCCGCTATTAATATATAAAAAATGTATGCCCTTTTCATGGATCGTCAAAATAAGACAACGCAGTAATACTTTTTATTAAACTGCTTAAAACCCCACACTTGTAAGACTTTAACGGTTTGAAACCCGGTTTCTACTATCTCTGTCTCAAACTCCTTGAAAGCTCTTTTAGTTAGCGAAAGTACAAGTCTAAGAAATTTTAAGACTCGAGAGAGATAGCAGAAAGTAGAAACTTACCGTTTCACAAAACTTATACTATTTTGTGCGATTGGATCGCATCACGTCGATCATCATGCGAATTTTTAGCATTATTGTTTAATGTTTGCATAATTTATGGATAAGGGGGCGCCCATAAATTACTTGAGGTGTTTTTTTTATTTAATTGCGTGACATTTGTCGAGACTTTCTCCCCAACGTAAGGTAAGATGAGATTTCACTCGACTCCCTCCCCCCCCTAAAAACTCTCATGTAATTTATGGACGCCCCCTAATATAATTATTTTAAATTATTCCATGTGATTTCAATTCATTTTGCATCTATACAGCATAATGTATGTTATTTTAATATTATATTGTTCAATGCAAAACAACTTACATATTATCGAATAAGAATTTTAAAACTCGTTATAATACAACAATCACTATATCCATATGTGATAATTTTAACGGACTTTCAGCACAATATGATTAACAAATTTCAATCACAAAACTTAAAATAACAAGAAATCCAGTTTTAAATAGGTTAAAATTATTTTAATTCACAATATCAGAGATAAAATAACTGTCTCAAGAAGATATGTCAAAATTATTAAAACAAATAATTATTTTTAATAACGATTATTATTATATTTAAAAACCATTGCCATTAAAGAAAACTCAATCTACTTTATCTCTATAAATATTTTTACAGGAAAACGTATTTATATACAAATAAACGCTGCGCTTAGTGTGTCACGACCCTTATGATAAAAAAAAATATTATACAAACCAAAGTATCTCACCAAGTATTCAATAATTTAAAAACATTTGCAAAATGAGAACCTTGCGTCCGTCCAAACAAAGACAATCTAGAGAAATCTAGAAATATATATGTATAAACCCAATAATATTACAAGTAAATAGGTGTAGATAGGGTACCAACGCAACATTCGAGTTCAATCTATACTAATATTATAAAGCTGAAGCGTTTGTTTGTGTGAACGCGCTAATCTCAGGAACTAACTGGTTTGAAAAATTATTTCAGTGTTAGATAGCCCATCATATCGAGGAAGGGTATAGGCGTATATCATTACGCTAAGACCAACAGGTGCAGAGCACTGCGGGTAAAACCGCGGGGCACAGCTAGTTATACGCATTAATAAGACAAATTCATGAAATTATTGTATCGTCACCGATCCTTGATAAGTGAACAAAGTTTGAATAATATCTGTCCGTTTAAAGCCAAAATCGAGTCTAAAGGAGTCGGATACATACAAACATACATATGAGCTTATTACACGTCAAAGTGAGATGGCATGATTCAACTATCGTGAGGGAAAGAGACAACTAAAGTGTAATCTGGCTATTTAGCCACATTTCGCTTTAGCCTATCTACACCTTTCTACTTATAATATTATTGTTAAAACCTAACCCTCTACTATCACCGTATCCCTTCTTAAATAACAATAAATTATATATTTTAACCTAAATAAATACGTGTGGAAACAAAGTATAAGACCTCTAAACAACGAACATGGGATTTTTTAACTTACTAGCATTAAAAAAATGAATTTCTTAAGCATTTTATATCTAAGGTAAGTCCTCCAAAGAAAATTGGATAATTCTTTGTTATATTTCATAAAAAAAAATCGATCTATTTTTCCATATTCTCTTTAAAACTAAACTTTAACTTTAACTTTTTTTAACTATTAAAACATTTAAATTTATCTTTTTAGCGTTCCCCACGTTCGTGTTTAGACTTACGCGTGCAAAATTTGTAAAATTTCCTAAAGCATTCATTCGAAACAATACACAATAATGAATAAAACCTATTTATTTATTACTTTAGCGATTGATATATACATTTGTGCTTTTTGTAATAATATTATAATGTAGTACATTTCTTTTGGACGCTTAAAAGTTGCATATATGATTATAGTTATCATAAATAGAGTAGGCAAGACACTTTAAAGAGATTTTTTTAAGCCAATTGCACGAAAACTCTGCTTGTTAGACGCGTAGGCAGATTTTTTGCTTCGGACATTTTTTTACTAGCCATCTGGTTACCATAACACAAGCGAAAGCTTAGTATGCGATCAGATCGTACCGTGTGTGAAAATTGTCTTGAAATATTTATTTATTTATATTATAAAAAATCGTGTTTTCCTATTTGTGTCTCTTTATAGAAACAAACTGTCAAATCTTTCGTACTCTCTCTAACGTACTTATTACTTTTCTTTTTGAAGTGATACTTCTTTAGGCGCGTTGAGAATAAAATTCCAATATCGCGTAATGGCAATACCGTCACGTTATGGAGTAAAGCGACGATTTTGGTATCTGAATCTTGCCAAACAAGTTTCACTTCTGACACGTGTACACGGCGCACACGCTCTTCTTACATATTATTGTCTCTTTCCAAGTCAAACCTACTCTATTTATGTATTTGTTTAATATCGAATAGGTATTCTGCTATGTGTATGAAAATTTGGAGAAACAAGCTTGGCCATAAAAGGAACTTAAAAAGAACTTTTTTAAACTTTCAACGTAGCTTAAACTGCGTTTATAGTACACAAGTAACATAAAATATACATATTTTTATTATAATTGTCTGTTTAAATTAAACCAACGGTTATTTTAAACTGAAGTTTACAAGAAAACTTGATAATGAAGGACTTGCTTTTTATTTATTTTTATAAGAACATATATTTTTTGCGTCTTTCCAAATTATTTATCTCGTTTTGAATAAAATGTTCTAATTAGATAAATAACTTGAAAAAGTTATTGAAAATTGATAATTCATAAATATTAATAATTTAACAATAATAATTTTTGTTTGTAAAAAAAATTATACGTATATAATAATATAATTTTAATTTATTTTAAAACGGCAAAGTATATAAATCTAAGGCATATATTGAAGAAGGCAACCCAAGATACAGATTTTCATATTTTATTACTTTTATACATAAGTAGTTAATATTATAATACTTAATGTATTTTTTTTTTATTTGGGGTTGCCACATGCGAGGTTTTTAATTTATGTGGATATAATTTTTAAATGGACATTGGATGATAAATTAAAATATCATTTATACGTGTGTAATGAATTAAGTTCAAATCTGTATAAAAAAATTAGCGCTTTTTATACTTTTCATTTATCTGGCAACCCTTACTGTTACAGTTTTAGAATAAAGCACAAAGTACAAATTTAAATGTGTAGCCAATTTTAATTTTAGATAAAAAATTTTTTCCTAAAAAAACAATATTTAGTCTACACTAAGAGAACTACTTCCGCAAAAGCACAGAAACATACTAAAATAAAGTTGAAAGTAAAACTAATTTTATTTAAAATATTTCAATTTACACAGTGTAGAAAAGAAACAGTACTTAACATTTTTATTTAATCCAAAACCATACGCCATTGAAACTTAAACAAAAACACACTGAAAATTCCCTAAAAAAAAAAGACGTGTGTCACTCGGGGACTTCCGCGGTAAAGCTATTGCATGCTATGTCTTCAAGCCACACCTCCGCCCGTCGGAGTGGGGAGCGTGAGGTTTTTTCGTTACGGAATTTCTGGATTCGGTCCCCGCGCTCAAGGCCCGCGATAGAAGCTATGCAATAGCTTAGAAAAAATGGCTACCCATTTAAAATCCCACCCTGTATACACAATATATGTTATATAATACACACACATTGATATACTATAAACAACTAGTTTCACAATCGCCTACAAAAAGCTCTTGAAAATCTTTATACAAAACATTCATTGAAATAACAACCTTATTTCGTAGCAGTAATGTTCAAAGTCTATTGCTCGAAAACTCTGCCTATTAGGCGCGGAAGCAGAGTTTTGATTCAAACTCAAACGACATGTTTTTTAAGTTCAAAGTCGATTGTACACGCTTATTACAAAACCCTGCCTATTAGACGCGTAGACAGAGTTTCGCTTCGGACATTTAATTTTCAGCATAATGAGACTGGTTGTTTATTGTACGTCAATGATTGTTGTTGTTTATGAAAATGATTATTTTGATGTTTTTGATGTTGTTGATGCAATTCACCTGTCGCTGTGTTCAGAGTTGCAATTCTGTTTGTGGTTCTTACTGTCGTAGTGTAGCAGGCAACCGACTGCGCCGAAATAGCTGCGAATTTTACAATTGGTAGTCAGTAAAAATTAATATACGTAATAGTTATCAATAGTCTCTAATATGACAAATAAACAAGATAGTAATTGCTAAAACTCTTGACTCTATATGTCCCATTATAATAAACATTGTGTGCTTTCAAGGAAGTGCGAAACGGCTGAACCGATTTCGATGAGACTTTCACTTCGCACATAAGTTACACAATAAATTGCCCGGAAACATTTTGAGCTTTAAAAATTTTTTAATCACTATTTTTAAAACAATATCGGTACGTATAACAATAGAAATATGCTTCAATTTTTAAAACTACGTAACGAATTTTGATGCAGTTTTTTTAATATATATAGAGTCATTCTCAAGGAAAGTTTTAATATATAATTTGTCAAGTTTTCTACAAAGCGCAAAGCAAGTCTAGTCTTAATTTATTTATTAAGTAATAAAATATATAAAAAAATAAAATGTTGTGTGGTTTTATGAAACCACGGTAAAAGTGAAACTTAGGCACAAAATTATCGTATTTGTACGATAATTATCGTACGGTTCGACCGTCACGCGACATGCGCTACACAGACTAAAAAGTTTGAGACGATGTAATAAAAGTTTCACTTTAAAAAAATACAAACCCTTCGTGTTCAAGGAACAACGCTTTCAAAGCTCCCTTGGACCAGTAGGACATCGCGTACGACAACAGTTTCATAGACAGCGGGTTCACTCGAAGGAAGTTGCCGCAGAAAACTACCTGTTTATAATAATAATAAAATAAAATATTATTATTATATTTTATAATTTTTTCATTGTTTAAGATACCTAATAGTTAATTCATTAATTTTATACTTTTAGGCTTACTTTACGCATGCTGTGTTTACCCATAAGTGTTTTTTTTAACATTGATGTTTTATCTGTTATGTAAAGAAACGTTGGTAAACCAAATAAATAAATTATTTCATATGGCAGACTTTTCTGAGTTATTTATAAAAAAAGAGCGCGTGTGCCGAGCACACGTGCCAGAAGTGAAACTTCTTTGGCTAGATTCAAAGGTAACAAAATCGTCTTACTCCATGACGGGATTATATTACTATGAGGCAACCTTGAAATTTTACTCTTAGCGCGCCTAAAGAAGTTTCACTTAAGGCAATTACATGGTTCAACGACCTTAATGATTCTGTCACTACATTTGAATTTGTTTTTTTAACCGCCCTCTATAAATATACATCGTTGTTGAAGTAAAAGTGACCAAAGATTATGGAATTGTATACTGTATCGTATTGTATCGTAATGTGTTAGTGGTTTCTACCTAATTTATGTTTTCTCTGAGAGGCAGTAACATTTTACATTTATGAATAGTAAATATTGTGTACTATGTATGTTGTAAATGTAATGTAGGAAGACTCATCTTTCAACATTAACCGTTATAAGCAAAGTCTCTACTACATGACCCATTCTGGAGACCTTAAGATGACTAAGCAAGTAATTATAAGTTCTAGAGTAGGGAACAGTTAAGAAAACACCGATTTAGAAATTAATTTTATTCAACACGGACACTACTATATTCTGGAGACCTGATGATGGCTAGGGTGGAGAACATCTCACCTACAGAGATATAAAAGATGGAGTACATTATTTGACGTAATTCTATAGAACGGCCTCTACCATGTCATGGTGTATCGAATGGTAATGGTGACCAGGCAAATGTATTTAGCGTTCTCTGTATATCTCTTCATACCTAGTAGGAATATATGCATGCAACCTACACACACCGAAAAAAATAGGGGAACGGACAAAAAATCACGTTTTTTTCGACTTGTCATGTATTTTGTAGTTAGTTCGGGGTTAATTTTTTAAATCCCTTACGTCTTTGAAAATTTCAAATGATGACGAGAAAAAAAATGTGTTTCGATTTTTAAACATTAAAATATTATATCCCTTTAAGAGTTTGGTGCCTATTTATCGACTATATAGCAGCTTAAAATAAAAAATATTATAACGTGTTTTAAACTGAGTTTATTTTTTTCTACTGTTTATCTTTGAACACATTACAAAATGAGTGATTTTCCTGCGACTGAAGTTACCAGAGCCTATGACTATGACTGATATGGGTCATACCTTCCGTTCAAAGAATACAGTGTTAGTTGTGTCGGTATCTATGGTCTATTACAATGTTCAACGCTATAGTTAAACAGTCTTACATATTATGTTGGCGCGGGCAAGGAAGAAATTGGGCAACTTGGAATTGGTTTCATAAGGGTGCAAACTTGGATAATTTATTTTGTTGTGGCTTTGGAAAAAATGCATGTGACGTGTGTAGATCAGTACCACCATGTCATGGCAACAGGAAAATTATAGTACAGTTGAAGAGGAAATAAAACCGACCCAGTACGAGTTAGACTCGCGTACTGAGGGCTCCGATCAAATCTATTTTTTATGATGTTGTAACTTTAAATTTATGTTTTTTAGCATTGTTTCCATTATTTGTGTCTATATAAGACATCGCCGACATCTGATTAAATCTGATATTTGTTTGGATTACTAGGCCGAACGTTGATTTAACAAAAGAAAGAATAAGAATTTTTAAAATCGGTCCAGTAGTTTATGAGCCTATTCATTACAATCAAACAAACAAACAAACAAAGTTTTCCTCTTTATAATATTAGTGTAGAAGAAATCATCGGTTCACCCAGTTAAAAGTGCGGAGGTAACGGAACCAACAAAAAATTCAGTTGAATTGAGAATTTCGTCCTATAATGGCGTCGGCTAAAAATGTTGCTATACGTTTATGTCAGTTTTGACTTTCCTACGATTTTATACAATAATATAAAATTAAATGATTTTATACAATATAAAAAAAATTGCTGATTTTCGGCGGTATGGCGACCATGGAACTGTCTGAAAAGTATGGCATGGCGATTTTCGTACATGGCTACTGGACGATGATTACCTGTGCAAAAATTAGCCTGGTACAAATGGTTGAATTTTTTTTTTAAATCAACGCATTCACGTCGGTATTGTGGGCTGTAAATTACACCGGAAAAGTATGGCATGACACTACCGCCTACTTCTTTTTTATGGGCTATCGGTAAATCCTAAAATTTTTGTGTTACAAATCGTTTGCCTTCCGTAATTTATCCGACGAGTTCGACTAACGTCCACGCGACTAGTCTACCGGTACCACTGTTCTGACCATGATTTTTCTTTTTGTCATTGCGTACTAAGACCACTGTAGAACCGCCATCCTGTTACAAATGACCCAAAATTTTGTGTCAGTATCTCCCGGCTTTGGATTGTTTTGGACCCTTAAAATATACGATAGAACAGCAATTAATCTTTTTTTTTTAAATATTCAAGGCACAGGGAAAGTCTGGTTACTGTTTTATAGGTATGTGTTTTCTGATAATATTTTACTGTCAAAAATTATCAACACTGGATATTATTCAATGACGCCTTTCAAAAACAAAACTAATTTACAAACAGATTTTTATATCTTTACATACCTATTTTTAACTTTCATTTCATGAACTGCTCATGTAAATACCTATTACAATCTGGTTTAATTTAACAAAACATTCAATTCGGTGAATTTTAGCGTTATTTTGCAAAAAAAACCGCACGTACAGTCCCCCGTCCGAGTCGAACTGACACCGTCAAATTTCGTCGAAAATATGCAATAGAGGTGAGGTTTTATGTGGGTTTTATTATAAATTCGAGTTTTTTCTTGATAATTTAACGATAATAATGAAAATTGAAAAAACAATCAATACAAATTGTTACAAATATCATAACATATTTTTTGGTATAAATTTCATGTATAAATATGTAGCCGTTTTCCTAACAAAATGCGTTTTATGTTAAAAAAGGGGTTGATTTGTATGTATTTTTTTTATGTTTAGGCCGTTCTAAACTGAAAAGTAAACAATACAATTTGTTAATTATATCCTTGAGTATCACATATATTTTTTTTAAGACAATCGTACCAACAGTTTCCTCAACAAAATTCAATATGTTTAAGGTGTTTTTCGGTTTTGACCATAGTGATCCCCTTAAAAAAAAAATGGGAGATTATAAAAAAAAAAGTTTACTTTTTCCAACGTAATGAATACATTATTAGAAATGAATTATCAAATATGAAAACGGAACGGAAAAATGCAAAGGAATAACTTTCATCAGTAAGTACTTAACTAGATAATAATTTTTAAAACTTAGTTAGAGCAAAAAAATGGCGCACAGATTTTGTTCGTGGTGTCTCCTCCATACGTAGTAATATTATCTCAATGCCTGAAATTAATGAATTGTATTTATTTATATAATATACAACTAGCTTCCGCCCACGACTTTGTACGTGCATCCCCGTTTTTCCCCGTTCCCGCAAGAATTTCGGGAAATCCTTTCTTAGCGGATGCCTACGTCCTAACATCTACCTGAATGCCAAATTTCAGCCCGATACGTCCAGTGGTTTGGGCTGTGCGTTGATAGATCACTATATCTGTCACCTTTGAGTTTTATATATATACAATATCTGTCACTCACCCGCTCTATCCTCTGGTTGGACGCGCAGAGCCGCGCTATGGAGCCGATATTGTTGGTGATAGTCACAAGCGTGGCTCGAGCCAGGTCCTCCCGGGACACTTTGGCACGTCTGTCCGCTGAGCACATGTGCCCGAAACTGGAAAATTATTAACATTATTTAAAAAATATATAAAAAAGACGGGTTGCACTCCGGGAGTGCCGGCAGAAGTGAAAACTTGATTATTAACGTAGAACATGTTTGATATCCATCCGTCACGCTTTTTCGATCAGGTCACGTGTCCTGACGCGAGTTTAAGATTTTATACCCATTACAGAAAAAGTGCTCAACGCCGATAAAGAAGTTTTCACTTCAATAAGTTGTTAGATCAAAATCTACTTTTAATCAGTCAAAGATGAAGTCTTAATCCATGTTTTTCGGTCATGCTATAAGAAATATATGCTACTAGCTTACCGCCCGCGGCTTCGCCCGCTTTGTTTAAAACCTAATAAATTATATACCTACTAAAACCTTCCTCTTAAATAACTCTATCTATTAAAAAAAACCGCATCAAAATCCGTTGCGTAGTTTTAAAGACTTAAGTATACAAAGGGACATAGGGAAATAGGGACTGAGAAAGCGACTTTGTTTTATACTATGTAGTGATATACAAAACGTAGTCCGTCGTTTTCGCTGGAAGGAAGGGGAAAATGAAGCGAACAAATAAAAAAAGAGGCTTTTATAGCCACTCGTATTAATATAGTCCTTACTAATATTATAAATGCGAAAGTAACTCTGACTGTCTGTTACGCTTTCCCACTAAACCGATTTTGATGAAATTTGGCACAGACAATCTTTAGACCCTGAGAAAGAACATAGGCTACCTTTTATTGCGAAATACCTACCACGGGCGAAGCCGGACATATTTCGCAATAAAAGGCTAGTTATGTATAAGTGTGTTTGGATACCAATTAAAATAAAATAAATAAATAAATATAATCACCTGCTGGCCACGAGATCTCCCCTCAACCGGAACCGCTCGTAGTCCCCCCCGTATATGTCCCGCACCAGTTTGTCCACTGTCGTATTGTCCCCGGACGCCGCAAGCGATATAGCTTCCTCGAAACTGCTGCAGCCTGTTAGTAAGCAGCACAGACCGAGGAATGTGCCTCCACCCAGACTGGAAACGAGATAAAATACATTTTATAAGGGTGGAAAGACAACACACACAACAATTTCATAGTTAAACTAGTTTCCGCCCACGACTTTGTGCGTGCATCCTCGTTTTCCCCTGTTCCCGCAAGAATTTCGGGAAATCCTTTCTTAGGGGTTATGACATCTACCTGCATGCCAAATTTCAGCCCGATACGTCCAGTGGTTTTGGGCTGTGCGTTGATAGATCACTATATCAGTCACCTTTGAGTTTTATATGTATATATAAGATATCGAACAAACTCCTAAAAGATACAGATATCTCGTACACGCGAGCGGTACAGTGAAAATCTCACACGCACACACACATACACACTCGCATTCACGCACACACACACACACACACACACGTAGAGCTAATGTACTACTGCAGCCTGTTAGTAAGCAGCAGAGGCCGAAGAATGTGCCTCCACCCAGACTGGAAACGAGATAGAATACATAAGAGTGAAAAGAAGAAAACTCACACAACAATTTCATATGTCCATTATATTATTTGCTTTTTGACAGCTTCACGTCTATGAAGGATTGTATTGTTCAGGTTAAAATGTATACACCCGGGCGCACTCTCTTACATCTATATGTCTATACCTTCATCACACGCGAGTACATTCGACTAGAATTTTGACGAACACTTGCACAACGACGTTTCCACTTCATTATTGAATAGTTTTAAACGAACGAAGAATTTTCCCATTTATCTATACTAATATTATAAAGAGGAAAGGTTTGTATGTATATATGGTTTTCACGCATAAACTACTGGACCGATTTTGATGAAATTTGGCACAGATAATCTTTAGACCCTGAGAAAGAACATACCTACCTTACCTACCTTGTCCGATTTGAAAAATTATTTCACTGTCGCTACAGCCTGTATAGGAGGCCCGTGTCACAGCTGTGGAAACATAATATATGGGTTGATAGAATTTCCGCAATGGGAAATGCTGAAACACACCATGTTTACACACATATGTCTCGAGAGCAACTGAACAGCGATGAACACACTGGTGGCTTGGAAGTCACCTGGTGGCGACAAGGTCACGTGTGTTCTAGTGTCTTGTTATTTAGATTTCTATGGATGATGATGACTAACCTGGTACCACTAACGCGGCAATAATCGTTCGGTGCGCTGACCACAAGCATGGAAACTCCGCTGCCGATGTTGACGAGCAGAAACGGGTACGGGCTTGAGAAGTCGTACGGCTTGCGGACGTACTGCGATAGCGACGCTTCTAAGTACGGCGGCTGAAACATAAATATCATATTTATTTATTTACTAGCTTTCCACCCGCGGCTTTGCCCGCGCTTTCAAAGAAAAACCCGCATAGTTCCCGTTCCCGTGGGATTTCCGGAATAAAACCTATCCTATGTGTTATTCTGATGTATAAGCTATATATATTGTGGTAAAGTTTCATTCAAATCCATTCAGTAGTTTTTACGTGAAAGAGTAACAAACATCCATACATCCATACTTACAAACTTTCGCCTTTATAATAGTATAGTAGGATCAATCCTTTATTGCACTTAAAGAGAATAAAAATACGGCCAAGTGCGAGTCGGACTCGCGCACGAAGGGTTCCGTACTATGGGGACCCCCCTTAATATTTTACTTTTTTTAATGTTTAGTATTTGTTATTATAGCGGCAATGGAAATAGATCATTTGTGAAAATTACAGCTTTTTAGATGTCACTGTTTATGAGATTCAACATGGATACAGACAGACAGACGGCGAAGTCTCAGCAATAGGGTCCCGTTTTACCCTTTGGGTATATAGATATCTTAAGCTAATATATAGACTAGCTCTCCGCCCGCGGCTTCGCTCGCTGTGCTTAAAACCTAATATATTACATATATAGTAAACCCTTCCTCTTCAAACACTATCTATTAAAAAAAACCGCAACAAAATCCGTTGCGTAGTTTTAAAGATTTAAGCATACATAGGGACATAGAAAGCGACTTTAAGTGATATGATTTACTCCTAAATATAAAATGGGCATGAATATAACAAAAAAAGTTACACTTCTGACACGAGTGCTGGACACACGGTCGATTTTTTAAATATATTTCTATTTCTATTAAAATACTAACCGATTTTATTTTATTACACAAATAAGATTTTGATGCCTCCCTTTATACAGCTAACATTTATCCTTTGCCGCTTGGTAGAGATCACTCTGAAGTGATAAGACGGCCCCATATTAAAGCTGTATGAGATTTGTTTCTTTATTTTTAATTTAATAAAAATATGATAAATAATAATAATATTAAAACACTAACCGAGTTTTCATTAACGCCATCTGGCGGTGCCCAATAGTAACACTCCTGTGGATTCATAGAGTCGACGAACAGAACGCCCGCTATTAGCGCGTCAAGCTCGTCCAGTTTTGATAGCCGCATGTTCACTTCCTGAAAGATAGATACAAAATATAGTGTAAGAAATAACACGCGAGGCCGGGTTAAATATTAGTTTGAATGTAATAAGAATGTACTGCGATTCTACACAGCTACCTAATTGATGTAGGTAGTTGATAACAAAACGCAGCAAGTCAACGATTATTAGCAAAGTGAGGGTAGTTGGGTCGAACGTCGTATAAACAACGTCCGAGCCCCTAGGCACGATTCGTACGAATGCGGAACGAGTCAAAGGAAAGCGGCAATTTATAGCATTCGTGAGCTAAACATGTTTTGACAGGAAATAGTGACAACTATTTCATCCACAAAAATATTAAATCAAAAGTTACGTCTAACAATAGATATAAGATAGTAATGTTAGGTACAAGTGTCTATAAATACTTGTAAAAGTAAAGTTATATGTATAGATATAAAAGTTTTCAATTTGAATTTAAGAATAAATGCGACCATTTATTTACATGCTGGTGAATATTAAGTTAATTTGAAATATTAACTCAATAATATATTTAATATAATAGACAAAAATCAATCAAAGCTAAACCTTATTAGAGCACCTTTTTAAAGCCCTTCTCATAATCGTTCTCGAACACATATGGCGAGCGAAACTCAATCATATTGCTAATCAGAATAAAGTAAAAAATAAAAAAACAATTACACAAATGCCACAACCCTATCAAATACAAACGCAGATAGACACAGCCACACGCGCCAACTTAAATTGAACCTTAAACACCCCACACGTGCCAAGCAAAACTGAACCCTATCCCAAGTCAATAAAATCCACCTGCACCTTTAAAACACACGCATACATACAAACACACAACAGGACATAAAAACAAAAGCCAATCAAAACTGAACCTTACGCTCAGCTCAATGTGAAGCAAAACTGAACTCTATGTCACGTTAATAAAGTCCACACACGTGCCAAGCAAAAGTCGACCTTAATCTCACCTTAATAAAGTCCTCCTCAAACTTGTAAACGCCACCCCCAGTCGCGTATATCGTGTTCACGAGTATAGCCATTCCCTTGGAACGGGCCACTTGCAGAAAGAAACTCACTAACGAAAATACATTGCACTAAAGCCAAGCCAATTTCATCCCTATCCCAAGCTAATAAAGTCCACATCACCCGCATCAAAGCGCACTGACACTTCACAAAAGCCAACCAAAACTGAACCTTACGCGTCCCTCGCGTGCTAAGCAAATCTCAACCTTATCCCACGCCAATAAAGTCCACATCACTCGCACCAGAACGCACTGTACCAAAAAACAAAAGCCTATCAAAACTGAACCTTACGCGTCCCTACACGTGCCAAGCAAAACTGAACTTTATCCCAAATCAATAAAGTCCACATCAACAGCCACACATGTGCCAAGCGAAATTGAACCTTATTCTCACCTTGATAAAGTCCTCCTCAAACTTGTACGCACCACCCCCAGTCGCGTATATCGTGTTCACGAGTGTGGCCATTCCCTTGGAGCGGGCCAGTTGGAGGAAAGCGCCAACTTCGCTCGACGGGAACCGTATGAAGTGCAGTGTGCCGCGGCGGCCGCGGATCGTTACGTTGTCCATCTGTAAGCGATAATAATTAGAATATTAATTAACTAGCTGCGCTCCGCGGTTTCACCCGCATTGCTCCGCTCATGTTGGCTTAGCGTGATGATATATAGCCTATAATAACCATCCTCGATAAATTGACTATCTAACACTGAAGGATTTTTCAAATCGGACCAGTAGTTCCTGAGATTAGCGCGTTCAAACAAACAAACTCTTCAGCTTTATATTATTAGTATAGATTTAGACTTATATCATCAAATACTCACTTATAATACCACAAGAGCTTCAAAATTATCGGGTATTTTCCGATAGGTTCGTTGCAAACAAATGAAGGAGTCAAGTTTTTAGTCAAGGTTTTTCCTGAAAAACTTGACGACTTTATTTGTTTGCAGGGAACCTTGAGGGAAATGCCAGATAATTTTGAAGCTCGTGTGGTATTCGGGAGATTATTTTTCCGTCCCAAATGTCGGCCAATAATTTCACAATTGAATTGAACCTGTCAGTTTGACGTCAACGACCAGAGAAAATTTTCAAAAAATTATCAGTATAATACCATGTAGGTTGTACGGTGTACCACGTGACGTCGAATGGTGCAATTCTATTGGTCGATATTTGGGTCGGAAAAATAATCATGATTATTTGAAAAAAAAAAAAATTAAGGCACAAATTCATGAGGCGGAATTCGAACCCGCGTCTTTCGCCTGAAAAGTCGGTCGGAAATTAAAAATTTTGCACTGCATTAAAAAATTACACATAAATGAAATGGTAAAATATCTGCGTATGTTCTATAAAAAGTCCTTCTTTTCGTCTGTTTGTCTGTCTCTAGCTATCACTTGTCACAAACTCTTACCTGTAAGTGCACATCCCGTCTGCCCGTTTTGCCATACGCCGAGTTCCTGGTGAGATATCTGCGTATGTTCTTGAGAATCTCCGTCTCTTTGTCAAGTTCTCGTCTATTTGTTTCCCGCGGCTCGAAGTATACGAGCTTCGTGAGGGTGCCCCCAATGTCCATACCGAACCAGGGCATCGCTGAAATTCAATAAAAGTTATATTATTTACTAGCGGTCCGCATCGGCTTCGCTCGTGGTACATATATAGCCTATAACCTTCCGCAATAAATGGGCTATATAACACTGAAATAATTTTTCAAAGCGGACCAGTAGTTCCTGAGATTAGTGCGTTCAAACAAACTCTTCAGCTTTATAATATTAGTATAGATTTAGGGCCGATTTTTCAATGCTTGGATAAAACTTATCCATCCAATAAAGTATTACACGATAATATTAAAATGTCACGTAAACTGTCAAATACGGGCAATTAGAATACGTTTTCAAAATGGTAGTTTTATACATTATTCGACGAATAAGTTTTATCCAAGCATTGAAAAATCGGCCCTTAGTCTACTAATTTTTACTTATATTATAAGGGAAAAGATTTAATTGTTTTGTTCTTACGATGTTACCCAAAAACTCGTTCACATAAAAAAAAAACTTATCATTTGGAAGCTACTCGTACATCTTTACTAAGTAAAAGAGGATATTTTCTTATGTAAAAAATGTTTGAGGTTCAGCCACCCTAGACAAGTGGCTTTCTATTAGCGTAAAGTTCAATAGAATAGATTATGAATGTATGAGATTGACGTTTGATTACGACGTCGACGACGATTGATTACGTCAATCTCATACATTCATAATCTATTCTATTGAACTTTACGCTAATAGAAAGCCACTTCAAACATCAATCTCATACATTCATAATCTATTCTATTGAACTTTACGCTAATAGAAAGCCACTTGTCTAGGGGGGCAAGTCCCCTGGCTAATGGCCGTTCCCAATATCGTATCTATCTTCTGGGTTGACATGACATATCGTATCTATCTTCGGTTTAAAATGCTATCTATCTTTTGTTTTGGCGTCCCAATAAGCTTACTAGCGATAAGCTAACCTATCTCTGATCGCTATCTATCGTCTGGAGGACTAACTGCTTACCAGAGGTATATTTTTCTCTTTGAATTTGTCTATTTGAGCGTCCCATCCCATCCCTTTCACACCTAACTTGGCAAGTGGGTGTGAAAGGGATAAAAAAACATACAGGCGTCATTCAAGGCCATATTTTCTTGTTACAAGTTAATGTTCATACTGAAATCTCCAGTGTATTAGATATAAGCTTCTTGATCCCAATAATGTTTTGACAGCTGTCAGCCAGTAATGGCCGTTCCCAATGTCGTATCTATCTTACGATAGATAGAACCTCACTAGCTATCTATAACCGTAGTTTGAATATTGAGAACGGCCATAAATCTGGCTATAGTCTATTAGACTACAGGCCCGTGTTGAAAAAATTATGGGTCATTTGACCCACCACCTGACCTATCTAGAATGATATAAGAGCATAAAATAATAAGATTCAGCACTATGACGTCACTTGTAAGCTGTCCACCTGAGTGCAGATGAGAATTCGAAGGTTCAGGTAGAGATTTTCTCCCCTTGTCTCCATGATTTTTGTACGGCGTTGCGGAATAATGGCTTAAAAGCAGTATAGAAATAGTATGACACAGATGCTGTACAAAATCAAATGACCAAATTTACCCCGGCAACTGTCGAAAAATAAAAATAAATTCCGACTTTGTGGACCACCATTTTTGTACGGCATCTGTGTCATACTATTTCTATACTGCTTTTAAGCCATTATTCCGCAACGCCGTACAAAAATCATGGAGACAAGGGGAGAAAATCTCTACCTGAACCTTCGAATTCTCATCTGCACTCAGGTGGACAGCTTACAAGTGACGTCATAGTGCTGAATCTTATTATTTTATGCTCTTATATCATTCTAGATAGGTCAGGTTGTGGGTCAAATGACCCATAATTTTTTCAACATGGGCCTGTAGTCTATATACTGGACTAAATCTATCAAATTGGTTTCAAACCAATCTCAAAAAGGGGATATAATACATATTATGATACACATTATGTAGTAGGCATTTTAAGCAATACATTTTACTCTGTAAAATCAATGTTTCTATAATAAATCTTTAATCACGGCAAAGCCGACGTCACCTAGTAATAGAAAATAGTTAAAATTCTACCTGTCTTTACAAATATTAAATATGCAAATAAATAACACTATAAACACAAGTTCCACTATTTAGTCTGCGTTGACAACTGATTTAGGAGGAAATAGTAAGTTATTGCAGGAAATAGCACATAAGGATAATTAAATCACGTTTATTAAGATTTCATTCTGTATAATACATTGTAAAATCTACCAAAAATAAATCTGCTGTTAGATAAACTCAAGCAGTTTTAACTTATTAAAAAGTTTGTTTAAGGTTTAAATCATTTCAAGATTTTCAAGTTATTTAAAAGAAAATTTATTAAATTATACAAACTGGTAAACTAGTTTATTTATAAAATATTCATAACAACGGCTTTTTGGCTATCTATTTGGCTATCGTAATTTCCATGCGTTTGTGGACTGACGTCACAAATGACGCGTTTATTATATTTCACACATCCTTCCTACTATGTATAATATGTATTATAAATGCGAAAGTTTGTGAGGATGGATGTATGTGTATGTGCAGGTGTGTAAGTTTGTAACTCTTTCACGCAAATGTTACTGAACCGATTACAATGAAATTTAGCACGCATATAGAGGGTAACTTGGATTAACACATAGGATAGGTTTCATCCCGGAAATCCCGCGGGAACGGGAACTGTGCGAGTTTTTCCTTTAAAAACGCAGGCGAAGCCGCGGGCGGAAAGCTAGTACTAATATATGTGTGAGCCCGCGTAATAGAATATATCCGTGGGATTTCCGGGATAAAACCTATCCTATGTGTTAATGCAACTTACCCTCTATATGTGTGCTAAATGTCATTGTAATCGGTTCACTAGTATTTGCGTGAAAGAGTAAAACATACATCCATCCTCACAAACTTTCGCATTTATAATATCAACTAGTAGGATAAAATAGGAAGTAGGATAGGATAGGAAGTAGGATAGGATAGGAAGTAGGATAGGATAGGAAGTAGGATAGGATAGGAAATAGGATAGGATAGGGCCTTTCCTAAGTGGAGTTAAGAAAGAGTTTAGTCTACAATCACTTACGCGGTGCATCATCATCGGGCGGTGTAGGCAAAGTGGGAAGCGTCGTCGCCATTATGTGGTTCTCCTTGTTCAACGCGGGCACTGCGTACGGCACCCGTTTCGCTCGTTTCAAATGGCCGCTCCTGAAGTGCGAGAGGGATGGATATAGTGTACACGGATTGTACTAGAAGGTGCTCAAACTTAAATTGTTTATCATTAGACTTCTAGATGCATCGTCAAAATACATAATAATACGATATTTGAAAGAAGCGGGATGATATTGTGTTTTATCTGGCTGTCCTCTTCACGATTGGAATTTGGATATGACACACGCATCACATATTTATGTAGTAAAATATACAATTAAATATTGCCTCAACAATGTGTGCAAGAACTATTTCGTCATTTACCTGGCAGTGATTCTCTTAGCTGTGTTATATGAATAATGTAACTGAATATTATTAAAAGCAGAGTGATTTATTTGACTGTATCAGAACTGAAACTGATCTGAGCTGTCATTTACCTGGCGGTTATCTTATTGATTATGCAGCTGTCAGGTGACAAATACTATAAACAACAAGACGAACTCGCTTAAAAAATGTCCAAAGCAAAACTCTGCTTATACTATTCAACCAGGCACAGTTTTGTAACGAACGTATACAGACTTTGAACATTACTGTTACGAAATAAGGTGTTAATTTTAATGATTTTTTTATAACGCTTGTCGGACATTTTTGGCGACCTTTACACAGGCGTTTCTAGTAGATCGATGAACAGAACCGAATCGTCATTAATTTTTTAATATTTTTTCATTAAAGTGAAACTTCTTCAGGCACGTTGAGAGTAAAATTTCAAGGTTGTCAAGACAATACCGTCACGTCATTGAGTAAGGCGACATTGAATCTTCCCAAAGAAGTTTCGCTTCTAACACGAGAGCTCGGCAGTGGCACACACGCTCTTTTTTTGTTAGGATAGCTAACAGCAAAAATATTACAAAATACAAAATGCTAATTAATCATTTACCTGGCAGTGATCTTGGAAGGCGGTAGCGGCGCCCGGCGCTCCGGTCGGCAGGCCGCGAGACACCCCTCACAACGGTGCAGGCGCATCTGGCAAAAGGAAATCGTATATTATTTTGTTATTTATTTTTATAAATAAATGTTAATCAATGATTGGATCAAAATTAAATTTGTTATGAGACAATAGTGTCAGTTTTAAGAGAAATTTTGAGTAATTTACGCGTGTCAATGTTAAAGGGTATTTTCACGTTTAAGTAGGTATGTTGTAAGACATGTATCGGTACGTATCCTACTAATATTATAAATAGGAAATTTTGTGAAGATGGATGTATGTATGTAGTACATAGAATAACACAGGCTACTTTTCATCCCGGCAATCCCACGGGAACGGGAACTGTGCGGGTTTTTCTTTACTGCGCGGGCGAAGCCGTTGGCGGAAAGCTAGTATTTTATCTGATAACAACTACATGTAATGTAATTATGTGCTAAAGACGATTCTAGACTACAGTCTAGCCAACAAATGAATAAAATTAGTGCCTGATTGACTGCATACGCATAGGCAGGTTAAGCTAAATACATAAGAATGTTGATTTTATTTATGCAAATTCAAGTACTATCCGTTTATATTATGTCAATATGCCCCCCTAGTCAAGTGGCTTTCTGTCAGCGTAGCGTTCAATAGAATAGACTACGAATGTATGAGATTGACGTAACCTATAGATACGTTTATCTACAGCCTACGTCTATCTCATACATTCGTAGTCTATTCTATTGAACGCTACGCTAACAGAAAGCCACTTGACTAGGGGGGATGGTACTTTATCGACTAGTTAGCTTATACATAGATACAGTAGCTATCTGTCCATACAGTTAGTAAATAGTCTACAACAGGGAAATTTTTTAGGCTATGTTTATTAACCTTTAATGTACAACAAAGATTTTTCATCTTCGCGCACTACTACCTATTGTTCTTAGACCCAACCTGTTAGTAATACTCAAGCAAAATTTGAAGTAATTCTATGCAGTAAATTTTGAGTTCAGCCCGGACATACACAGGCAAAATTCTAAAAACTATTTTCGGCTTCGATATCTATTGTAGATGACGCCCCAAGTATTCTTTAAAATTAATAAATAATTAATAGTTTTGATTTTTCTACGATTTTATTAAATGTATAGATAATAAAATCAATTTCTCTATAGATTCCACATCACACGCGTCAGTCCCGCGGTCACGGGTTCAGACCTTTGGCCAGCACGACGCGACAGCGTGGGCACCCAGACACTGGATTATATTAGTTAAAACTGAGCACAGATAACAGATTATTAAGTAGGATAGAAAAGAGGAAGACTGATTTGTAACCATTTATTTTCGGGTAGATGGGAGTGGCTCAATTATTATGCACTCTGACGTCAAAAGTCGAAAGTTCGAGACTAGCAAAAACTCTCGAGGATTTTTTTCATTTTCACTAAAGTATCGTTTGAGGACATGTGATATTTGGTGGCATTTTTTAATCCTCAGTGCAGTATGGGGAATTTTGGCCATACACCTTCTTTGAAAGATAATATAGGACATAGGGAGCTGATGGTGATCAATGTTCAAAAGTTGAGAAAATAATATAAAGCTGCATCAAAGTTACTTGCCCCGGAAAATATCCAACTTCGTCGTTCAGGAAATTAGTAACTTTATATCATGTCTCCTATTACCAGACAGTTTACGCCCTGAATTTAACTGACTGGCAAATTTATGTTATGATAGCATATTATATAGTTGGTGATTGCGATCGTAACATGAATTTGCCAGTCAGTTCAATATGAAGTATTTCAGTAGTTTCTTTACAAACATAATATGAAAATAAATAATGATTAATGAAAACTTTCTTGTACATAATTGTTCGCGACAATATAAAAACGTATGTAAAAGTTATTACTTTAAGTTTCATTTATATAGAGTGTTTATTTCGTTTCATAATAGTTTAACTGTGTTATAAGTTCATTTGTTTTACATAACAAGTTTAATCGTTTATAATGTATGTGTAATGTTCTTTTTCGTGTATTTAGTTGTGTTAACCTGTATAGAATGTTTTAAGACTGATTTAAATGTGTTATGTTCGTAAATTGTAATAGTATATAAGAGAAAATAGTGTGTGATACATAATAGATAGTAAAAATAGTGTTCGTATAATTCTTATAGTTTATAGATTGTTTGACAAATAAAGTTTATGATTATTGGTGTTGTTATTTTAGTATAAGTAAATAGTATTATAATGTAATAGATATAAGTAAATAATATAATGTAATAGATATAAGAAATTATGAGAAATAAATGAGTACTACGCGAGAGTTTTCCTACCGCACGCATTAACACCTGTAATCGACACATAAATATAACCGCTTTTCGCGCCAAAAGCACGCACGCTCGCATAACTCAGACCACATAGTACACTCTGCGGTAGAAGACTCGTCGTATAGTAATAAGCAGCATTTGGTCTTTCTCTTCACCAACCCCAGCACAACTATAGGGTGGAAGCCTCCACCGATGTGAGTCTTACAGTCCCTCACATTTTGGTCCATCGATTCCGGATTGTGAAGAAAGAAGAATAGAAAAATAGAAAAAATGCCGCTTACAAGACAGAAGAGCAAGGAAGAAAATAGCGAAGCCGGCGGCCGTGCTGCTCCTACAGAACCCACTACAGAAAATGCAAGCACGACCACCGACACCTCGACGAATGAAGAGTCAACCACCGCATCAGAAACAACAAAAACTGCAAGTTCGCGACGTCGTCAAGATCATAGTACAGAAGAAACCTCCAGCGAGGACGAAACCTACACAGAAGAAAGAAAATCGAAGAAACAAAGACTGGCGAAAGCCAAAAGAGCAGCGCTACGCTTAAAACTCAAATTAATTAAAGAACAAATCAGCGCCATCGAAGCCGAAGATAGTGAAGAAGAAAACCGCAGCGTCATATCGAACGAGCCGCGCCAGAAGGTCGGCCAATGGCTACACACATCGCAGCCACACTTGCTAGCCATTACGCAAGAACCACAGCAAGAAATACCTACGGTCGCGTCGCCCCCCCCCGCCGCAGCAACCGACGTGAACATTACGAAAACTGAAAAAAGCAACGCGTCAACAGAGAAGAACTCGTCGAACATCAACATATCAGAGCTCGCGGCGGCCATCACAATCGCCGCGAGAAGCGGCCCTGCAACAACACCGAGGTACATCACCGATCTACCACAGTATACGGGGTCACATCAAGAATGGCTCTCATTCAAAGCAGCGTACAACGAATCTGCACCGGCGTTTACGAAAATAGAAAATACAGCACGCCTTCGCAGAAGTCTTAAAGGGCGAGCAAAAGAAGCAGTCGAGAGTCTCCTCATATACGGCGGGAATCCAGAAGAAATTATGAAGACATTAGAATCAAGATTCGGCCGACCAGACTCAATAGCGTTAGCCGAAATAGATCGGCTACGATCGTTGCCACGCCCAGCCGACACGCCGAGAGATATCTGCGTATTCGCGAGCCGCGTCGCCAACATCACGGCGACACTGAAAGCTCTCAATCGCATACATTATTTGTATAATCCAGAAGCTACGAAGATCACAATAGAAAAATTACCACCAGTAATGAAGTATCGATGGTACGATTTTTCATCGGAGCACGAGACAGAAGAGGCCGACCTACTGAAGCTATCTCGCTTCCTCGAGAGGGAGGCAGAACGATGCGGCCCTTACGCTCAACCTGAAAGCAACATAGAAAATATAGAAAATAGAAGAAAAACTCAGAGAACGTTCAGCACGGTCAGCAAGCCACCATCGAAGTGTCCAGTCTGCGAGGAAGAGGGACACAACACATCACAGTGCGAAAAATTCAAGAAAAACGACGTGTCTACGAGATGGGACATAGCTAAATCACAACGGCTATGTTTCCGCTGCCTTCGTTATAGAACAAAGAATCACAATTGCCCCAAGAGAAGATGCAATGAAAATAACTGTGAAAGATCGCATCACAGACTGCTTCACTTCATCCACGCCGAGAAAGAGACAGAAAATCAACAAGAAACGGTCGCATCAACATGGACAAAGAGCGGTACGCGAGCGTATTTGAAGATGCTGCCCGTATGTGTATCCGGACCGGCGGGAGATGTCAACACGTACGCGCTCCTCGACGACGGCTCAACCGTCACACTCATAGACAACGACATAGCGAAGAGGACGGGCGTCACCGGCACTTTCGATCCATTACACATAGAAGCGATCGCCAATACAAAGATAGAAGCAACGAAGTCACGCCGTATCACTCTCACCATTCACGGCGCAACTAAAAATCACAAGATGACTGCGAGAACAATAGAACACCTACAACTGTCGCCGCAAACAATAACAGATGAAGACGTCCGCGGCTGCAAGCATCTTGGCGATTTAGAAAACAGTTTGAAATATTACAACGCGAAGCCCAGAATACTCATCGGTCAAGACAACTGGCACCTGCTCATAGCGTCCGAAGTGCGAAAGGGACAACGACATCAGCCCGTCGCATCCCGCACGCCGTTGGGATGGGTATTACACGGCGCGCACACTCGTTCACTAGGACAACGAGTTAATTTCGTAAACCACATAACAATAGAAGACAACATGGATGAGCAATTGAAAAGATTCTTCGCCATCGAGTCACTCACAATAGAACAGAAGAGGCCAGCGAACGACCCGGAACAGCGCGCTCTCTCTCAACTCAAAGAGCGTGCGACAGAGACAGAAGATGGCCGTTATCAAATGCCGTTATTGTGGAAACAACGAGATTTCAAGATGCCGAATAACTACAGCAATACACTTCGAAGATTGTACAGCATAGAAAATAAATTAGACAGAGACGGAAGACTGAAAGAAAAGTACAACGAACAGATGAACGCTTTAATAGAAAAGGGATACGCCGAGCCCGCGCCGCCACAAAAAAGCGACAATAGAACGTGGTACCTACCACACTTCCCGGTGCTCAATCCCATGAAGCCGAATAAAGTACGTGTGGTACATGATGCAGCAGCCAGAAGCCAGGGGGTCTCACTCAACGATCACCTCCTCTCGGGACCGGACCTCCTTCAATCTCTCCCGGGGGTCCTGATGCGCTTCAGACAACACAGAATAGCAGTGAGCGCCGACATAAGCGAAATGTTTATGCAAGTGAAAGTGAATATAGAAGATAGAGACGCGCTCCGATACCTGTGGCGAGGCAATCGACGTGACGACCAGCCGCCGGAGGAATACAGGATGACGTCACTAATATTCGGAGCCACGTGTTCGCCAGCCATCGCCATCTACGTAAAGAATACAAACGCCGCAAAATATGAACAAGAATATCCGGAAGCGGCGGCAGCGATCGTGAACAATCACTACGTAGATGATTATCTCCATAGCTACAAAACCACAGAAGAGGCGATCAAGATAGCTAAACAAGTTCGTTATATACATCAACAAGCACATTACGAACTCAGGCAATGGGCGTCGAATTCACAACAAGTTATAGAAGCGCTCTGTGAGAACAACACATCGATGACGACGGTCGACATCAACGACGAGTCAAAAATAGAACGAGTTCTGGGTCTCATGTGGAGACCAGCCGCGGACACACTCACGTTCAACCTCGACATGTCAAGATTACCAGTGGGCGCGCTCGACATCGAAAAGCCCACTAAGCGTGAGTTATTGAAAACAGTGATGTCCGTGTTCGATCCACTCGGACTCGCCTCGCCGGTCACCATCAATGCCAAGCGGATACTACAAGAAGTATGGCGCCGCGGAATCGGATGGGATGAACAGCTGCCCGAAGACCTCGCGTCGAAGTGGAGAAGCTGGACGCAACACCTGAAAGCGCTGAGTAGCATCAACATACCGCGGTGCTATTCACAATATAGTGAAGCTACGTCCTTACAACTGCACGTATTCGTCGACGCCAGCGAGTCCACCTACGCAGCAGCGCTCTACTGGCGAGCTACCACAGCCGACGGTGAAACACACGTGTCACTCATCACCGCAAAAGCACGTGTAGCGCCGCTCAAGGTCACCTCCATACCACGACTCGAGTTGCAAGCAGCTGTGATGGGATGTCGCATGGCGGTCACAGTCATCGAAGAACATGATAGAAAACCGGAGTCCATCACATACTGGACCGACAGCCGCACAGTACTCACATGGTTGCAAACAGGTTCCCGCTCGTACAAACCGTTCGTGGCTCATCGCATCGCCGCAATAGAAGAACACAGCGCGGTCAACGAATGGCGCTGGGTACCTACGAAATTAAATGTAGCAGACGACGCCACACGAGACATACCGCACGACTTCAACAACACCCATCGATGGTACCAGGGCCCCGAATTCCTCAAGTCGGACCCCTCAACATGGTGCATAGAACAGCCGAAGCTGAAACATGAAACGGGCGAAGAAAAAATCAACAACATAGTCAGCAGACAGCCTATCTGCAACCTATCAGAAGCGCTTCCAGAACCCGCGCGATTTTCAAAATGGGAACGTTTAATACGAACGACCGCAAGAGTACTTCAATTCATCGATTTATGTCGATCGGCGCGCACAGAAAAAGTTAATTACAAGAAAACAAAAGCCAATCAACGCGCCGACGAAAACTGGAATAAAAAAGTTAAAAAACAACAACACAATAGCAAGCGGACGCAAGTACAAGACAATAGAAAATTTAAAACAATAGCGGCGTCACTCATGAAACAAGCTGAAGAATTAATAGTGCGAGCGAGTCAACATAGTTATTTTTCGAACGAGTTAAGCTGTTTAATGAAGAATGTAGCGCCGCCTATCAACAGTAGAACAAAACAATTATCAATTGTTCTTATCAACGGACTGATAAGAGTGAAAACACGCATAGCAAGGACGCGCGACATCACCGATAGTCAAAAACATCCTCCGATACTCGACGGAAATAGTATAGAAGCAAAGCTGTATATAGAATATATACATAGACAGCTACATCACGCCGGCGTCGAGGCTACAATTAACGAGTGCAGACAACATTATTGGATTATTCGATTACGACCGGCGACGAGGATGATAATACATCGATGTCTTGCGTGCAGACGACGACGAGCTATGCCGACCGCGCCACCGACCGGCGACCATCCCGAGTGTCGACTTGCACATCATCAACGTCCGTTCACATATACGGGAATCGACTATTTCGGCCCGCTAACAGTCACAGTGAATAGATCAACACAGAAGAGGTATGTGGCACTCTTCACGTGCCTCACGACGCGAGCGATACATCTCGAGCTGGCGGGTTCACTCACCACCGAATCAGCAGTCATGGCGCTTCGAAGAATGATAGCGCGCCGCGGCTGCCCTACAGAGATTTGGTCTGACAATGGAACCAACTTGAAGTCGGCAGACAAGGAGATACGTCAGGCGATCGACGCAGCAACAGAAGACGAAGCCAGCCGGCGACTCATCAACTGGCGGTACATACCTCCAGGCGCGCCGTTCATGGGCGGCGCGTGGGAACGTCTCGTGAGAAGCACAAAAACAGCATTAGAAGCAGTGCTGCATCAGCGTCATCCAACAGAGGAAGTACTCACCACCTTCCTCGCTGAAGTGGAGTTCACCATCAACAGCCGTCCGTTGACACATGTATCAGTCGACCCGGACTCACCTGAAGCGCTCACACCGAATCACTTCCTGCTGCACGGACCGGCTCGAGTACCTACCTGGGGCCCGTTCGATGACAAAGACCTGATCGGCAGAACACACTGGAGAGCAGCACAGAGACTAGCGGACATGTTCTGGACACGCTGGGTACAGGAGTACCTACCTGGACTGCAGAACCGGCGGGAGCCCTACGGCAAAGGCGCAGCGCTACGCGTGGGTGACATAGTGCTAATAGTGGACAACACACTCCCACGCAACACATGGCCGCTCGGAATCATCACAGCAACTTACCCGGGAGCAGACGGCATCGTGAGAACAGTGGACGTCCGCACGAAGGGGAGCATACTCCGGCGACCTGCAAAGAAACTCATCGTGCTACCATCAACAGCAGCAGCAGCCGCTCACGCAGGAGACTGAATTGACTCAGAGTCAATTCACGGCGGGAGAATGTTCGCGACAATATAAAAACGTATGTAAAAGTTATTACTTTAAGTTTCATTTATATAGAGTGTTTATTTCGTTTCATAATAGTTTAACTGTGTTATAAGTTCATTTGTTTTACATAACAAGTTTAATCGTTTATAATGTATGTGTAATGTTCTTTTTCGTGTATTTAGTTGTGTTAACCTGTATAGAATGTTTTAAGACTGATTTAAATGTGTTATGTTCGTAAATTGTAATAGTATATAAGAGAAAATAGTGTGTGATACATAATAGATAGTAAAAATAGTGTTCGTATAATTCTTATAGTTTATAGATTGTTTGACAAATAAAGTTTATGATTATTGGTGTTGTTATTTTAGTATAAGTAAATAGTATTATAATGTAATAGATATAAGTAAATAATATAATGTAATAGATATAAGAAATTATGAGAAATAAATGAGTACTACGCGAGAGTTTTCCTACCGCACGCATTAACACCTGTAATCGACACATAAATATAACCGCTTTTCGCGCCAAAAGCACGCACGCTCGCATAACTCAGACCACATAGTACACTCTGCGGTAGAAGACTCGTCGTATAGTAATAAGCAGCATTTGGTCTTTCTCTTCACCAACCCCAGCACAACTATAGGGTGGAAGCCTCCACCGATGTGAGTCTTACAGTCCCTCACAATAATATTGGCACAGATATAGTTGTATTATTCGATACAAATTATTAAATTGCGTCAATTCGCATGATAGTTACATCAATGCAGAATTCTATTATATTTCTTTACTTAACTGTACACCGTCACGACATCTAATTATTATTATTTTTTAATATTATAAAGAGGAAAAATTTTCATTGTTTGTTTGAATTGAAAAGGTATCGAAATTGCTGGACTGATTTAAAAAAAATCTTTTACTACCCTAAAAATTTTACTACCCTACCTACTACTAATATTATAATTGCGAAAGTTTGTGAGGATGGATGTATGTGTATGTATGTATGTTTGTTACTCTGACACGCAAACACTACTGAACCGTAACAATGAAATTTAGCACACATATAGAGGGTAACTTGTATTAACACATAGAATAAGCTTTATCCCAGAAATCCCACGGGAACGGGAACTATGCGGGTTCTTCTTTGAAAACGCGGACGAAGCCGCGTGCGGAAAGTTAGTAAGCTATTATTTTATGATGTTTTGTTTTTATTTTTTCTCCCTGGTCAACCTGGTTGAAAGAATTTCGGTCGCATTAATTAAATTCTAATTATGTTGTATTATATTCGGTCAGTTCTGACACTTGACTTCTACTTTGAATACAATGTGCTTATTTGCTATTCAACCGTGTATTTAGTTCACACGTTGGTTTGTTAGTTTTTCTAGAACCTTCTAGCATTTCAACAGATAACAAGATTGCATGAAATATAGGAGATAACAACTAAAACAAAACACATCTAATTATATTAAAACTAATAATATAAAACTGAAGAGTTTGTTTGTTGGAACGCGCTCTATCAGCACGCTATATCAGGAACTAAAGGACTGAAATTTAAAACTGAAATTTCTTCCACCGTTGTATCCGACTATGGGTAAAATCGGGACGGACCGCTATTATTGCGATGAAATACATTGACAAATCAGCAGTACTACTTCCAGTGTGGAAAAAAGACAGAGCTACCTCTATATAGATCGTGTAGCTGCTAACACTATTATTTTTCTATAGTGGAATTAATACTGATTTAAGACTTTGATAACCCTCCAGATTTGTCAATATATTTCATCGCGATAGTACGGACTGTACGCACGTAACTGCGTAGCTATTAGTGGGAGGGAAAGAAGGCCGAGTATCGAATTAAGACCATATTTTCGTAATAAATAGTAGGTCAGATAACAATTAACATTTTACTACAAGGACTGATAAATTGTATATCATTAACATGTAGTTCGCGAAGAATCCTTGATATTGGTTATTTTCATTACGAACATTATTAGTCTTAAATATTTTGTGAACTATCTCTTTAATACGCTTTTTTATTTATATTTTTTTACGGCGATCTCTTTATAGTCATTTAGGCCTGTATATTTGCAAGTTTGTATGTTACCGATTTCCTTATCTTTAAACAGTTATCAAGCATTGGTGACAATACAATAATTTCTCATTAAAGCGCGTTATTTGTTTTATAAAACTAAACAAGCGGTTCGCCCAGGCATCATCCGTGGTACATATTTACGTTTCCTGTCCATAAGAACCATCCGTATATCATCGTACTTCAAAGAATATTATAAAAAAAATATTATCGAAATCGGTCCACCAGTTCACGCGTGATGCCGTGACCGAGGGAAATAGGGATTCATTTTTATATATAGAAGAGATGTATACAGTATATTATTCTCTTCTGTCTATTTACATGATATACAAGCAAGTACATGTATATATTATCATGTAAAACGATTACATTAAAGTGATTGTTTTGAACGATTTCTTTCACTTAATTTTCGACTAAAAATCTAGTTTATTTTATAGTCTTAACCTAGACTCTAGACTCTAGAGTCTAGAGAGTTACCCAACAAACATAAAACCGAAAGTTACAACTGTGAAGATGTTTATCGTAAAAACTAGAACACATTACACATATTACTAGATTATCGCATAGCAAGTCATATAAAGTACTTATTAGTGCTTGATACTTGGCATATTTTACATATTTTGTCGACTTTTTTGTATATATTTATAGGTGGTTTATTTTCTCTTATACTTTTAAATATTGAACTATAAAGTTAAATCTTTGTTGAATATCATCCTAATTCCAATTAAATCCGTCCTTCTTCAATCCCAATTAAAATAGTCCAACGCGATGTAACATCGGAACGTGCACTAGTCAATCATTTGATGGACCCTCTTCACAATGGGCAGCGTTAGGCGAGTAGAGGTAATCACGATAGTGTGGAGGGCCTAAATGTCTACGATTCATCGCAGATACTCAAGGCGGCTACTCACGTGTCTGCCGCAGGGGCAATATTGGAACAATCTCGGTTGCAGGGCGGTCGGAGCAATTTAAGCTGTTCTCTAAATTGCCCCTGCTTGCCTATACACATCACAATTAAGGAGCCAATAATTAAGGGTGAAAATGCAATATTGCCCCTGCTGCAAGTAGGTGAGTAGCCGGTTTTAGGTGTTCATAAACGCCGTAATGGCGGCAAACATCGACGATCATTTGTTGGGCCACCCGTGCCCATTCTGAAGAGGTCCCATTACACAATCATTTAGGGCCGATTTTTCAATGCTTGGATAAAACTTATTCGTCGAATAATGTATAAAACTACCATTTTAAAAACTTATTCTAATTGCCCGTATTTGACAGTTTACGTGACATTTTAATATTAACGTGTAATACTTTATTGGACGGATAAGTTTTATCCAAGCATTGAAAAATCGGCCCTTAATCATCTACCGGACTTTGTTAATGCGGTAGTTATTTGTACGATAAGAGATTTCAAAGTCAAATGTGGAAGTCAAAGTCAAATTTATATGTCGAGGAAGGTCACCGAGTATGGTGGAAATAAGGAAGAAAGTGAAAGAAAAATTACGAGGATCAGTATAACTAGCAGTGGAGTTTCTTGCCGGTTCTTGGAGTTTCTTGCCGGTTCTTCTCCATAGATACTGCTTTCCGAATCGGTGGTAAATGTAAAAAATATGTATTGACGTTTCAAAAGTGCTTCTCCAAGAAGTCTAATTGAATAAATAAATGTTTGAGTTTGAGTTTGAGTGTCGTGCGGTTTCCCCGGCGGGCAAAAGTTACATCACTGCCACTGATTTTGATTTTGAAGTCTCACTTAAACCGTTAGTTGGTTTTCCGTGAAAGGCTAACAAACATACATACAAATATACATTATAAATTACAATATAAGTCGGATGGATATAATTAAAATTTACCGATTACGAGCATCAACTAGCCATCATATAAATACCAATAATTTTTCAAAGATAAGTATAGGCAGAAACATAAGGGCACTATTGTCTCATAGAAAACACATATAAATACTTAATATTATAAATGCGAAAGTAACTCTGTCTGTCTGTCTGTTACTCAATCACGCCTAAACTACTGAACCAATTTGCATGAAATTTGGTATAGAGATATTTTGATACCCGAGAAAGGACATAGGATAGGTTTTATCCCGGAAATCCTACGGGAACAGGTTTTTCTTTGAAAACCCGGGCGAAGCCGCGGGCGGAAAGCTAGTAAGTACTTACAACCCGGTTACAATATCTGTGGACCTGGCTTCGATGACGTCACGTCGCGAACGCAACGAAATTGCTAACCGTAATGACGCGCCGCGGGCGAGCGCGGGGAGGTAAAGGGGAACGGGAAGGGGCTCCGCATTCCAGCGAGGTCCACAGATATTGTAACCGAGTTGTAATATTATAATTTATAAATGCGAAAGTAACTCTGTCTGTCTGTCTGTTACTCAATCACGCCTAAACCACTGAACCAATTTGCATGAAATTTGGTATGGAGATATTTTGATACCCGAAAAAGGACATAGGCTACCTTTTATTGCGAAATATGTACCACGGGCGAAGCCAGGGCGGACCTCTAGTAGTCCTATAAAATAACTCCGTCATCTCTGTTTGTTCGCGAAGCTCAAAAAATACTGCACCGATTTTCATTCTGTTTTCACCATTGGATAGTGTGGTTCTTGACGACGCGACGGTTTTAGTGTATAATTTGTTAAATTAAAAATATCGAAGATTACTAAATAATTACTACGTAGGTAACGCAACTATATGGGTGAAAACAAAAAGAAGAAAGTAAGTATATAATATTCTGACACAGTCGGTTAAAAATAAAGAGTAAAGATATACTCGATTTTATCTACATCTTTTAATACTTTGTACTTTGAACAATTCCGTTCGCATCATTGATAACAAGTATGTATATTGTATAATCGTATTGTTTATTTTTTGTTATTTCTCAGAGAATTCTTATTTACTGTACACTTATAAATCATTTCTAGGGTCAAATCAATTAAGATCAATAAAGGTTTTTTTCAATCAAAAGTAAAATCACGCCATTTTCTCTGATAGTCAGAGGCCAGAGCTGCTAAAAATCATACCTTAGGAATACTGAAGCCCTAAGATTGTCGATTGCCGCCCTTAAAAGGGAAGGTGATAAAGTAAGGATTGATTTTCAGTAGGGGTGCTGCTACCTTCCCTACCTTATTTTCCCAGGCCCAATTCGTACCAAAGAGAATTCTGTAGAGAAGCTAAAGTTCTAGATTTTTATCCCATTATCAGATCAGATGACTGCTGATATCGACTATCGCTATCAGTGACGAGCCATCTCAAAATAATCCACGCCCATCAATTGTATGTATTTTAGGTTACATTGGTAAAATTATTTATTTTTTACCAACTGTTTTATGTACATGTAGGTATATATTTCGCTCATTGAGCAAATAAAAAATTAATATAGTTAAAAAAAACACGCTTATTCTCATGAAATTATTGTATTGTTCCCGATCCTTGTTAAGTGTGCAAAGTTTGAATTAAATATGTCCATCCGTATGTCGGTTACATACGAACATACATGTGAAATTACTAAAAGGGTGTTAAATCAAACCATTTATTTCGGTCAGCCCTAAGGTATATGGCTACGGCATATTGATAGACATACAGGATAGACATTAGTCATTAAATGGTCAATCAATATAATCCGAGGTTCCTATCAAACAGCTTAAAGAAGGCTTTGTGAGAAACGCTGTTCAGGGCGACCAGAAGGTTTCTAGCGCCACCCGTTAAAACGGAGGGTGATCGCCCTAATTTTGAAATAGAAATAGAAAGCGTTTTATTTGCCACCAAAACCTTTGTCAGCAAAGCAGCAACCATTACTTTAAATGTATTGCTGTACTGATTTTCAGAGGAGACAACGTGACTGTACAGATGCAATTTTGGTTATCTAAATTTATAATTTCTATGTGGACGTGTGTCTCAGCACCGCTGTTTGCCTTATTTGTGTGGGCGGTGTGACATTAAAAGGCCGGCACCTGTAACACCACCACCTATACACGGGCTGTGCTGCTGCCCTTTTGCTTGTACTGCCTACATCCAGTTCTGTTCAAATCCCGCTACATAATTAATATTTTACTCTACCAATATATAATTCGCATTAATCCATACTTAATATTATAAATGCGAAAGTAACTCTGTCTGTCTGTTACTCAATCACGCCTTAACTACTGAACCAATTTGCATGAAATTTGGTATAGAGATATTTTGATACCCGAGAAAGGACATAGGATAGGTTTTATCCCGGAAATCCTACGGGAACGGGTTTTTCTTTGAAAACGCGGGCGAAGCCGAGGGCGGAAAGCTAGTGCTAAATATTACAACAATACAATATAAACACGTTTGATGTAGGACACGGTTGTTCTCACAGAGAGGTCAAAGTTAAGGAAAGAGAAACGACACTTGTGTGAACTTTAACTTGTATGTAGTGACGTCATTTACATATTTAGATATTTTTATATATTTAGACTAGCTGTGTCCTGCGGTTTTACCCTCATTGCTCCGCTCCTATTGGTCTAAACGTGATGATATATAGCTGTAGCATTCCTCGATTAATGGACTATCTAACAGTGAAATAATTTTTCATCGGTCCCGTGGTTCCCAAGATTAGCGCATTCAAACAAACAAACTCAGCTTCATAATATTTACATCTCACATTTCAATGACATTACCTCGTGACCACAATAAAATAATCTTAATACGATTACTCATATCGTTGAAAAACCGACTCGCCTATCTTTTCGCAAAAATACAAAAACTTAACATTAAAGTGAGTGACTTCTGATAACGGATAAACTTATTCATATATTTATATCCTTTTTCTTTTTTATCATATAAATAACTATATAATTAAATTATAGAGATAAGAATAAAATCGATAACAGTTTCTATTTGCGAGATTTAAAAATAAATAACGACTATTATTATAATTCATAACGCGAGTATTCGCAAAAACAGCTGATCTGATCTGTATGAAGTTTGGTACAGAGTAAGAGCTAGCGCGCACGAGCAACTTTGTCTCCGCAACTATTTTGTCTCTCCCACCTATGGGCTAGTATGAAAGTGTGCGCACGTAGCGACGCAACTCCCCATACAAATTGATGGGAGAGACAAAATAGTTGCGGGGACAAAGTTGCTCGTGCGCGCTACCTCTAAGGGCGTATTGAGAATTTTCCTGCGCGGGTTACCAGCGCTGAAAAGCGCCGATAAGCGCTTATAAGTTTCCAGCTTTCTTTCTGAATACGCCCTAAAGCAGCAGGGGCAATATTGGAATTGCACCCGTAATTGGTTCCTGGATGTGTATAGGCAAGCAGGGACAATTTAGAGAACAGCTGAAATTGCTCCAACCGCCGTGCAACCCATATTGTTCCAATATCGCCCCTGCGGCAGGTATTAGGGCAGTAGCCGTCTTAAGGTTATAGTCTGGATAAGCACATAGGTTTCTTTTAATCGTCTGTTGGTGCTTTTCTGGCCTTTTGAGGACAAATAAGCTCTTGGATTATGTAAGGTTTAGGTTTCCAATAAGATTAGGGATTTATGTTTACAAATATGCGCAATGTTAGTTTAATAAAAGTTATGTCCACCTTCACGTCGTGTTTTGGATCAGCTAAGTCACATTCACATATTTTTTTATATTTATATTGTATCGTAATTGGCTACTTTTGACTATGAAGGTATATGTTGTGTTTACAAGCTAATATAAATTAGGCTAAGTTATCTAGGTATAAAATTGGTTTCATTGTTTGTTATTAAGAATGTATTACAAAGGGGTCGTTTAAATGCAAATTTATTTAGAATAGAAAAATCTATTCGACATTAAATGTAGGTAACATGTTTATGTTACTAATTGGATAAACTAAACAACAAAAAAATACCTGATGAATAGTTATAACTCCGTTCTTCTCCGTCATTTTGAATGGATGTCACAATAATTTATATTAAAAATAATATCACAGGTTGAATAAATAATAAACTAAATCTACAGTTTCATTTATTCGTCATCTGTGTCGCACGTCACACTGGTCCCCACTAGATCGATAAGAGACACTATTATATAGTCTATAATTTTGTAAAAAAATAAATTATACGACACTATTACACACCATATTTCGATTATTACACGCGCGTCTGTGAATAACATTAACGGGGGACGACCGCTCGCGACGACGGACGCGGCGCGAATGTCAAACTATCATAAATCGTTCGATTTTCATGTTACATGCGCACACGCATAATGATAAGGAAAGTGATATAAGCGGGTCGGGCATGTGAAATTTTAATGTGTAGGTTTACGTAAATCTGTATTAGTTAAATATTATTTATGAGAATTATAGAATTTGAATGAGATAACATGTTTATAATGCGCCGTTAGCGATCTTGTTAATATTATTTCATCAAATGAACTCCGTTATTCTGCCAAGTCAAATCAAGTCTAATATGACTGTGTCTATTGATTACGTCTGTTCCTTATTTGGCGATGTTTTGCGTCAATTATTAGTCGAGTCCGAATATCTGAATTGCAAATAACAATTTGGTAGCATTTCAAATTAGACGTTGAGTACAACGATTATTACTAACTAGCTGTACCCCACGGTTTTACCCGCATTGCTCCACTCCTGTTGGTCTCAGCATAGCGTTATGATATATAGCCTATAGCCTTCCTCGATAAATGGGCTATCTAACACCGGACCAGTAGTGCCTAAGATAAGCGCGTTCAAACAAACAAACAAACTCTTCAGATTTATAATATTAAATATAGTATAGATCAAAATACGGCATAATATACACAATAGCAAAACATTCTTAACGACTGTTATCACACAATATTATACGCTTCGCCTTGAGAGTCAAGGCGAAATGCCCATAAACACACATATTTGCTCAAGATCAGGTACAAATTGCAAATCTCAACGAGACGAAGATCAATTCATTATAATTTCAATGCGCTGTTTTAATCAAAAGTCCAGTTTGTCGAACAATATACAATACTAGCGGTCCGCCCCGGCTTCGCCCGTAGTACATATTTCGCAATAAAAGGTAGCCTATGTTCTTTCTCAGGATCTATGGTTTTCACGCATATACTACTGAATCGATTTTGATGAAATTTGGCACAGATAATCTATCTGTGCCAAATTTCATCAAAATCGGTTCAGTAGTATATGCGTGAAAACCATACATACATAATTACAAACCTTTCCTCTTTATAATATTAGTATAGACTAGCTGTGCTCCGCGGTTTCACCCGCATTGCTCCGCTCCTGTTGGTCTTAGCATGATGATATATAGCCTATAGCCTTCCTAGATAAATGGGCTATCTAACACCGAAAGAATTTTTCTAATCGGACCAGTAGTTCCAGAGATTAGCGCGTTCAAACAAACAAACTCTTCAGCTTTATAATATTTGTATTTAGTATAGATATGGTGGAAATAAAAGTAATCGTCTCTAAGATATAGATAACTCGAATTGAAATGCAATTGAAGATATGATTTTCAAATTTCTGGCATATTTCTGTTATTTAGAAGTAAAAAGTAAACAGTTTGAAAAACTTTTATATTTAAAGTTCACAATTTTAAAAGATTATTGTTTACATATCGAGAAATGATATACGTGAACTAGCGGTGACACGCGGCTTCGCCCGCAAAAGAAAATCCCATAGGATGAACAAGTTTTGGAAATTTGCTTCAGTTGTTAAGTGGTTTTTTACTTCACAACTGTACACTAATATGTTCAGTAAATCGTCGCTTTACTCCATGACGAGACAGTATTGCTATGACGCGACCTTGAAATTTTACTCTCAAGAAGTTTCACTTCAAAAATCATAGTCATATGACGTATGATGTATGTATATTACAAGTACATATATCACATTGTTTCAACTAATGCTTAACACTCAACATGAAAAACGACAAACATCCACGATCAACAGAGGTGTGACTGGACAAACAATCGTCATATCAGTCCATACTGCTAAACGCACGTCACACTCTTGTGCAGTGTGCTGGTTTCCAAACGATTTTGTATGTTATTGTTTTTCCTACTACAGTAGAACTCCAATTATCCGAATTAATGGGGACCGGGACCCATTCGGATAATCAAATATTCGGATAATCGGATTTTTAAAAAAACATTGCCATTGGAGACAATAAAAGCTACGTTTTGATATTGCACTATCTTTTTAATGAATTAAATGAAAGGAACATGAAATTTTCACGTTTTAAATATAAATAAAATGTACTTATGTACAAGTTTAGAAATAAAAATCATTGGTTTTTAAACATCTCAAGTCAGTGTAGGCACAACAGCAAGTTAAGATAAGTCAAGTCAAGACTTGACGCGTAAACACTGGCTTCGCGGGGCCGGGGGGAAGAATAATAGCGCACTTAGACTTTTTTTGGACAATTTTTTGTGATTCGGATAATCGGCGATTCGGATAGTCGGAGTTCGGATAATTGGAGTTCTACTGTAATAATATTATAAATGCGAAAGCTTGTGAGGATGTGTATGTGTGTGTTTGTTACTCTTTCACGTAAATACTACTGAACCGATAACAATAAAATTTAGCACACATATAGAGAGTAACTAGGATTAACACATAGAGTAGGTTTTATCCCGGAAATCCCACGGTTACGGAAACTATGCGGGTTTTTCTTTGAAAACGCGGGCGAAGACGCGTTCAATTTTAATAAATATAATTTCAAATACAATTTTCAAAGAAAATCCAGCATAGTTCCCGTTCCCGTGGGATTTCCAGGATAAAACCCATCCTATGTGTTAATCCAAGTTACCTTCTATATGTGTGCTGAATTTGATTGTAATCGGTTCAGAGTATTTGCGTGAAGGAGTAACGATACAAACTTTCGCATTTATAATATTAGTAGTAAAGTAGGAATTAGTAGGATTTACAAATTGACGACAATCTTAGTTATTTGATAACAGCGCCATCTCTGTACCACGTTGTGAACTACCGTGCCTACACTTAGTTTGCGTTCCTTGAACTTTTTTATTGAAACACGTACCAAATGAACTTTGAAATTCCTAGGTCAAGTGTAAGTCTATGAAATTTTCCACTTTTACACACTATCTTATACATATGTATATCTATTTGGTATAATCGTTGCTTACAATAAAAAATTGGTTTTGTGTTAAATTGGTGATCTTATTAGTCAACTTCAATAACCATAATAAGTAGGTAGGTGTGGAGGAAAGCAGGTGGAATTCCTACATCGAAAAAGGGAGGATCCTCGACCAGTCTACTCGACTGGCCGTGAAGGCCTCAATGGATGATGTCGGAAAGTTGTATTGCTTCCGTACCGAAAACATTTCGCTTGCGCGATTCAGAGACAGTTGTCGCTACTCGCTACATAGGTATATGAACAGGTGACTTTTTGGATATTATTGAAAAGTGGATTTATGTATTGTAGGTACCTATTCATCACTATTATTAATATTTTTTGTGAAATTAAACATGTTATGCTTTGGGGTAAAACCTGTTAATTACTCGTTATGAAATAAATAAATACAAAATGACAATTTACGAAAAAACTTCACAAGTTTTTACAATCACACCAGGTACAGGTGCACAATCGATTCAAGTGATCATAAAAATATTTTAATTGATTGTCAATTATTATCGTTTATCACTATAATAAAGATAACACTACCTATGATCTACATTCTACACTAATATTATAAAGAGGAAAAATTTGATTGTTTGTTTGGCTCCGAAACTATTATATTTTTCGATGTTTTTATCCCGGGTCAACCCGGGCGAAGCCGGGATGAGCGGCTAGTAAGCACTAGACTATAGACAATAGTTTACCATAAAATAAAATGACACAAGGGAATAAGGAAAAAGGGGGGTTCTCACATATTGTACCAGGGCTAGAGGAGCACAGGAGGATAGGCGGTGGCGGGGCAGTGGAGGGGATAGACCTGCAATCGTGGAGGAATGTTACAGGAAATAAAGGGAAGTGTCTGTTAAATAGTCAACTTTCGCATACAGGGTAAAAGTGCACTCGGCAAACTACATGGACAAAAAGTAGCATAGTGGGAGAAGTTTGCGCATCAAGTTTTAGTACATTATATATGCGCAAGTTTCTCCCACTACAGAAAAATTGGTCAAGTTGCGTCACGGCACACTTAAAGTGTGGATGAATTGTGCATTTCCTATGCAAAATCTTAAGTTTCTGCACAAAAATTTCTGAATAACTTTACCTCATTATTTTGCCATTAAAAAAAATAGTACTCACCTAATACCATATCTGAGTGTATGTTGGGTATAACAGTAGGACAATCAATCGCAAACTTAACACCACTCTACGTCACCGTCTCGCCATACTTTCTGAAAATAACATATGATTTGTTATTTTATTAACATAAATTTTAATGAAGATTAAACTACAGAAAAATTAAACTATTAGCTGAAATCACTTCTAAGTGTATTTTAATATCCTGGAACATGAAGTTATTATAATATTATGGACTAGGGTAGTCCTTCCTACTCCTACTAATATTATAACTGCGAATATTGAGGGTAACTTGGATTAACACATAGGGTAGGTTTTATCCCAGAAAACCCTATGGAACGGGAACTATGCGGACTTTTCTTTGAAAACGCAGGCGAAGCCACGGGCGGAAAACTAGAGGCCTATCTATCATGAGGCCAGTGCTCTCATTTAAATTAATATTAATCATCCTTTGATAACTTAGGTATTAATAAGTGTGAAAAAATAATCTAAATAAAACATTATCTAAAATGCTACTCAGTATTAAATATTACACAACATTATATTATAATTGAACATAACTTTACGACAAAACGAATAACTATGTAGTTTATTTATAAAAAATTAAGCATATTAAATTAATCCTTTAGAATCAAACTAGAACATTTAACAGATTTTTCTTTAATTGGTAAAGTAAATAATTACGTACCTAAATAAATCAAATTTATTCAATCAATGTAGACCTCTAATCAAAATACCATTTGCTAAAACTCAATATAATATTTTAAAACCACCACTTTAAATACTACTAGCGGTCCGCCCCGGCTTCGCCCGTGGTACATTTTTATGTTTTCTCTACATAAGAACCATCCTCGTACTTCAAGGAATATAATAAAAAAAGAATTATCGAAATCGGTCCACCCGTTCACGCGTGATGCCGTGACCAAGGAAAACGGGTTTCATTTTTATATTATAACATAATCTATCAGCACAGATTGACGTAAACAATTTAAACTCGACTGACAGCCCGATGAGCTGATAAACGCCAATCAGATAACAGGCCATAAATAGCGAACCACCTCTATAGGGGACAATGATAACAATACAGATCGCAGATAGTATGACGTAGGTCGTAGGATCTTAGCATAACTATTGAGAAATAATACTAGAAAGAATATATTTGAATAGTTATAATGTGTATAGAGTGTAGTTTTGGAAACAATACTTTGCAAAAAATGTGTCGGTCTGGCAGGACACAGAAGGCTGATCACCTACTTGTCCCAAAAGAAAATCGATCAGTGAAACAGATGTATGAATAATGCATCTGCCCCTTACCCCACTACGGGGACACGGGACTTCACTTTGTGCACCGCAGTTTTACCTGCATTGCTTTGCTCCTGTTGGTCTTAGCATGATGATATATAGCCTTCCCCAATAACTGGGCTATCTAACAATAAAAGAATTTTTCATATGTGACCAGTAGTTCCCGAGAATAGCGCATTCAAGCAAATAAACTACAGCTTTATAATATTAACTATAGATACACATTATAACTATACATGAACTTTGCTTTATATCTGTTTTCTTCAATTAAGAATATGTACACTTGTGTTTTATTTTTTTTTTGTATTGGATGTACTTACTGGATGTGGGAGAAATTAAATTATTAAAATCTGGTTTGATATTTTATTCTAAGTGCAAAAAAAACTAATGTGACTAATAAGTTTTTCAAAGGATTAGGAAAATTATTTATTTATCAAGTGAAAACAAGGCTTGTTCAATGAATACACAAATCTAATAACATTTAAAATTAATTAATTACAATGTGTTATTATTTCTTTAGAGATACATATATTTTACTTATTTTTTTTTTTAGAAAGCTATTAGGTACTGGAAAAATGAATTATTGTTTTAATAGTCCAACATACATGTACTATTCCTAACTATACCATGGCCATAGAGACCATGAAAGTTTAGAAATAAACTATGGTAATTCTATAATAAGCCAAAACTAACCTTTAGAAAATTATTCTTTCTCTTAGCAAAAACTCCTGACACACTTTGCTAAAATAACTGTTTGTTTTGAGACAAGTGGTCCGACTCGACGAAAACCGGTTTTTATATAAACACCTGTTACTAACACTGTTATAAGTAAATTTACGCTCGCATTAGCAAAAAACTTAAAATTTATATTTATATAAAAAATTTCAACTTTTAAAACTCACAATGAAACACACGTGATTACGTCATTAGACCTATCCATCTACACACGGTACGAAGTCAAGATATTATCTGATAAAAGTTATTTACAAAACCGTAATTGCACAATTCCTTCGTCGAGTATACCGCTACTTGGAATCTTGATAGAATCATGAATATGAATATATTGGGTATATAAACGAAATATAAAGTGAGATAGACACTTACCGCATAAACGAAAAGAGTTCCTGATTCAAATTTACGCATAAAACGAGAGGATTAAACAAAAATAATTACACAAATCACGAAAATAATAAGACCAACCCGATTGATGAACCGTTCGATCATAGACTAGACATGGGTAGGTAATGCGTGTAATAGTACAAAAGTAATGTCACTTTGACACGTAATGCAACATCACGCATTACGCATCAGTTACAAACATCACTCGCATCACTCACTTTTTTTTATTTTGTTGTACATTTGCTTGCGTTCATTACAATTATTAACAAACAACATAAAGTACGTGGCCAAGTATGAAGGAAAATCAACTACATTTTTTAAATATTTACTTAAATTGTAATTTTACGATATGTAATAACTAATAAGTATTGCAGTTATTATTGCTATTTTTCAATATGATCTGTAATACTTCACGTATATCACCTTAAACATTACTCGGTCATCATTTCATTAAAAATCGATCGGGTAATGTGTGATGTTACGGAGTAATATCACTTCCGTGGAAGAGATGCGTGATGTTGCATTACTATTTGACGTACTGTTTTGCGCATGTCTATCATAGACTAAATTTATTTTTCTTCAAATGTCAAACTAATGCTGTTTCCTGTTTAATGCACAGAGCAAGTTTTGAAATACCTTTCAAATTATTAAATATTAGCTTTTGTTAGCATTTTATATTATAAAGATAAGACATAGAACCGTTTTATATATTTAGTGATTTGGTTCCCTTCTTTTTGAATTACTCAAAGCTATTGGGATGACAAGTAAACATGAAGTGGAATTCAATCAAATTCCTTGCATTCAAACAATAAAAAATATATTAGAAAATAAAAATATTGTCAATTATTATCATAAAATGTCAATCTTTTTTGTTGTCAATTGTCATTTGCCAGAATTGTCGTTGGATAATTCATAATTGTCAAAATATTTCACTTTGCAATAATTTCAAGTGTCGTGCGTTTTATTACCGACATATATTTATAAATTGTTGTATCGTAGACCTCGATCAAAAGATTTTTATTGAGAAGTCAAAAAACCTTAACATGGGCCTGAATAGTGGAATCCCTGAAGATAAACTTCCACAGTGTTGGTCGGACGATGTGCGAATGAATGCCCTTTTTGCACCCTTCCGATTAAAGTCTGCGAATCCCGAGTCTTGGGATATGAAGATGAAATTCTGGTCCGATATAGCGAGGCAGTGGTGTAAATATAAGAACGATCCCATTATATCTGCGTCGGATTTGAAATTCACGTTCCAGCGTAAAGGTCGCACTGCGGCATGTATTGATATTGTAGTGGAGGAAATGTACAGGTGAATATATTTGCATTATATTTGTATTAGATTAATCATTATTTAATATTCAGTTCAAAGTTAAATTATTTCTTTCTTAATTTGAATAATGATAGTTTCCTTTGTAGTCCTTTGTCTTACTCTTAGACCTCATTCACACGAGAGCTTTTTTAACGTCCGTTAAAAAAGCGTCCAAATAGAACAAATGCATTCCCAAGTATATGTTCACACGTCAGCGCTTTTAAAGCGCGACGCTTTTTTATCGCGCAGTGTTCTATTTTCAACGCTCGGCGTTGGGCGTTAAATAAAATAGACCATAGGAAACTTCTTACTATTATTCAGACGAGCGCTAAAAAAGCGCCGGCGCTGCGTTCAGTATGCCGCACGCTCGCTCAGCGGTAGCACGTGTTTGTTGTGCTTATAATCATCAGAAAATCGATACGATGTCGTGGATTGTTGATCCCGAACTATTAATTATAGATGTGGAGTCTCGTCCGTTCCTGTATTCAAAATCGTTATAGACATTTGAAAATAATTAAAAAAATTCCGGGGTATTGCCTTAACTCTTCGTACAGTGTCACAAACTGCCCTTTTAAGTATCTCTGTTCATTCAGAGGATGTACCCAGAATGCCTTTTGTTTTCTTTTTCGTCTTTTAATAACACAAATCGCTAGTGCCAATCTTTCCTTCTTTCTTTCTTTCAAATATACCTAACATATAAAAATTAAAACAGTAGGTATTTTTATCATATTCCTTTAAGTAACATGTTTATCGATGACGAGTTTGAACAAATACCTAAGTAGGTACCTACAAGTGGTTTATTAAGAACAAACTTTCCGAGGAATTCTAAGCAAATATAATAATATAAATATCATAAAGATATTACGCAACTGACATTACGTAATTATTTTAGCAGAAACCATTTCCACGTCTTACTGAAGCCAGAGACGAGACATGAGTGATTTTAAAGCGTTAGTATGAACAACCACAGAGAGAACGTTTAAAAAGCGCCAACGCCGGGTTTTAACGCAACGCTTTTTTAACTCTCGTGCGAATGAGGTCTTACTCACTAATGAACTTAATAATTTTTATAATTTGAATAGGCCCAACCATAATATGAATGTTGAGATGCACACTACAACAACAAATTACTATTCATATTTGGTAATTTTGATATTTATGTCTCAACCATAGAAATCTAAATAACAAGACAGTAGAACTGCTTTTGTTTTAATTACTTAGTATGAAAACCACTGTCACCATAATCAACACAATTATACCGATAGTTAAACAGTACACACAAGTAAACTATGCCTTTTATTGGACAGCATCATTACATTGAAAACTAACTTAAAAAATAAATTCAGCATTTTAATATGTACCCTAATGCACGATTCTATGGTTAACTTTAGAATAACATCCCTATGTAGATGAGATGTTTTGTTTCTTTTTGCTCAGAAAAATACAAATACGAAAAAATTCGGATTTTCTATAACAAAGGGTGTTAAGGGTGCGTATAAAGCAAAATTACCAATCTTCTATTAGATGATACGTGTAATATTCAAGACCAAATCTAAAAAATAAAATATATATCAAACTAGATGATATGTTCAACGATTCTGTTCAATCAAAAACATAAAATATTAAAATTGACTCGATAAAAAAAAATCACCAAGTTAGCTCTAATTTTCACATTTTTACGTTTTCTACTTGACATGGTAATACTTATTATGATTTTTTTTTCATAAACAATTATATTAAAACATTTGCAAGATATTTGTCAGAGCATTTTGTGTAATTACTTTTAGTTTTGGTTTTATCTGCGATAAACCACTTTTTTTGTCACGATCACTGGTTTTGTCACGATAAAAGTGGTTTATCGCAGATAAAACCAAAACTAAAAGTAATTACACAAAATGCTCTGACAAATATCTTGCAAATCTTATATATAAAAATGAATCGCAAAATGTGTTGGTAAGCGCATAACTCGAGAACGGCTGAACCGATTTCGATAATTCTTTTTTTATTATATTCCTTGAAGTACGAGGACGGTTTTTATGTAGAGAATACGTAAATATGTACCACGGGCGAAGCCGGGGCGGACCGCTAGTGTTTTAATATAATTGTTTATGAAAAAAAAATCATAATAAGTATTACCATGTCAAGTAGAAAACGTAAAAGTGTGAAAATTAGAGCTAACTTGGTGATTTTTTTTTATCGAGTCAATTTTAATATTTTATGTTTTTGATTGAACAGAATCGTTGAACATATCATCTAGTTTGATATATATTTTATTTTTTAGATTTGGTCTTGAATATTACACGTATCATCTAATAGAAGATTGGTAATTTTGCTTTATACGCACCCTTAATTTTCAATAGATATAACGAACCCAAACACATACAAATAAGGTTGAAATTTATGTTAAATGTGATCGGTCGACAGTGTCATTCATTGTTATTTTGATTTCTATTGTGACATTCGTATTACTTGAAGATATTCTTTAATTTTATGGATAAACAGCATTTATTCTAAAAAAAAAATTAACCGATGAAATGTTATTCCTATATTAGTATAATTACAACTTGTGGAAGAATTTCCGCAATGGGAAATGCTGAAACACACCATGTTTACACACGCATGTCTCAAGAGCAACTGAACAGCGACGAAAGCACTGGTGGCTTGATAGTCACCTGAGTGGCGACAAGGTCACGCGTGCTTACGACTTCTAGTGTCTTGTTATTTAGATTTCTATGGTCTAAACTATTAAGTCGATGAAGGTTTGCGATTTGTGGGATATCCATAAGAGATAACATATTAAAACATTGCGGAATTTTCTGTTGACCGTTTCAATACTTAGTATATTACTTTGATAAATCTTGTCTACAACATTTATCAAAAAAATGTACTCGAGTTTGAATCCCACCTTGTTATCGAATTTTGTCTATCTTAATATCTTAATCTTATATATAAAAATGAATCGCAAAATGTGTTGGTAAGCGCATAACTCGAGAACGGCTGAACCGATTTCGATAATTCTTTTTTTATTATATTCCTTGAAGTACGAGGATGGTTCTTATGTAGAGAAAACGTAAACATGTACCACGGGCGAAGCCGGGGCGGACCGCTAGTACTATTATAAAGGCGAAAGTTTGTATGGATGTATGGATGTATGGATGTATGGATGTTTGTTACTCTTTCACGTAAAAACTTCTGAATCGATTACAATGAAATTTAGCACACATATAGAGGGTAACTTGGATTAACACATAGGATAGGTTTTATCCCGGAAATCCCACGGGAACAGGAACTATGCGGGTTTTCCTTTGAAAACGCGGGCGAAGCCGCGGGTGGAAATCTAGTTCATTAATAATTGAAGTGAAACTTCTTTATCGGGGTTGGAAAAAAATTTAGTGTAACATTTTTCGTTACGCGCCATCTTTTTCTTATCCCTACCACGCATGATTCGACGTATTTCTGTAAAGTTGCATATAGTTTTTGAAAAATTATTTTTTGAAAAATAAGGTCATAATGAAGTTTCACTTCTTACGTGTGTACACTAGTACACGCACACATTTTTTTTATCAAAAAAGTTAGTGTCAATTATCCATTTTAGGAACGGCGACCTCTGCCCCATTTCCAAGTACCAACAGATCTTGCACAACGGCCCAGAAGGCTGGATGTGGTGGGGCGCCAAGCTCGCGTTCAAACCGGCGGCGATCGCCCTCACAGCTGTGACGTCACTGTTGCCCGCGAGGCAGGCGGTCGATAATGATGGCCTGCCGAAGTCTAATATAGATGCGACGCAGCGGTTCGTTGTAGAGAGTGCTGTTAAGGTATGCGTTATCTATACTAATATTATAAAGAGGAAAGGTTTGAATGTATGTATGTATGGTTTTCATAACTGGACCGATTTTGATGAAATTTGGCACAGATAATCTTTAGACCCTGAGAAAGAACATAGGCTACCTTTTATTGCGAAATATGTACCACGGGCGAAGCCGGGGCGGACCGCTAGTGAATATTTACGTTTAAGCATGATTTATTATACACCGTCTCATGTCTGCAGCCCAGTCGAACATTATTGTATACTGAATTTGATATTTTTTGGTTTATGGCATTCAAGTACTTATAAATTTATAAAGAATAGAACAAAATTCGATCACGAGGCGGGATTCGAAACCGCGTCCTTCACGCCAATCTGTTCATAAAATTATATAAATAAACATAAATTTTAATTTACAATGATAACTAAGCAAAACATAACATACGAAATCTGTTAAATAAATCCTAAATAAAATTAATTTTATCATTTCCAAACACACATCTAAAGCTCTTGCCGCTTATAATTGTGCTATATAAAATAATTTTTATCTAATCTTTCTCTATATATATTTCCCAGGAGCAAGCGACCCATCTCCTCAACAACTTCCCTCCCGGCGCAGAACGCGTGGGCACCATCGACGATCTGATGAGAGCCTCCGGGCACACAAATAGAGAGACTTTTGAGATACTGCTCGGTTATCTGGTCGCTCAGGGGGCCGCTGTCAAACAGGATGATGTTGTTAAATTGGGTATATTCTATATTTGATATATCGTTTTTTTTAAAGCATTGAAATGCTTTATGATTATAAATTTAAAAAAAATAGAAAAAACTTCGATCACGCGTGATCCCGTCGCGTTTTATGTGACTCAACAGCCATCTCAACCAATATATGCAACCTTATTTCAATGATTATAATGATAGAATGCAGCCTACGTTTTTACGAAAATGTTTGATACGTTTCCCTTAGACAGTCGCAATTTTTTTCCTTCTTTATTTCACAACCAAACAATAACAAAACACCCTCAATTTTCTAGCGGAACCAAACAAAAAAGCGGATCCGATCACGGAAATGGACCACGCGCTCGTGAAACTCGTCTCCGCTGAAAGGAGACTGGACACAGACGCAAGTAGACTGGCCCGGGAAGTGGAGACGACTGACAACGATGTGAGAGCCGCTCTCAAGTTGGGGAATAAGCTCGCTGTGAGTATTGTATTGTAATATGAACTAATATTAACAAGAACCAAAGAAAAGAGTGGAACTTTACCGAGAGGAGACTAGATACAGACGCAAGTAGACTGGCCCGGGAAGTAGAGACGACTGACAACGATGTGAGAGCCGCTCTCAAGTTGGGGAATAAGCTCGCTGTGAGTATTGTATTGTAATATGAACTAATATTAACAAGAACCAAAGAAAAGAGTGGAACTTTACCGAGAGGAGACTAGATACAGACGCAAGTAGACTGGCCCGGGAAGTAGAGACGACTGACAACGATGTGAGAGCTGCTCTCAAGTTGGGGAATAAGCTCGCTGTGAGTATTGTATTGTAATATTAACTAATATTAACAAGAACCAAAGAAAAGAGTGGAACTTTACCGAGAGGAGACTAGATACAGACGCAAGTAGACTGGCCCGGGAAGTAGAGACGACTGACAACAATGTGAGAGCCGCTCTCAAGTTGGGGAATAAGCTCGCTGTGAGTATTGTATTGTAATATTAACTAATATTAACAAGAACCAAACAAGACTGGATATCTTGCTGTGAGTCAACTCAAACTCAAACTTCTTCAGTACTTTTGAATTGTTAAAAGTAATTTAATATTGAAATACTAGCTTCCAATCGCAGCTTTGCTCGCATTTTTTATTGTAAATCTCAATTATTTTCAAGAAATTTTCTTAAATCGGCCTAGCTGTTTAGCAGTTCAGTTACAAACACACGCACATAATGAATGGACATACACATTACACATGCTAGCCAATAACATTTAAGTACATGATATAATTGAATATATTCTCCTAAAATGCATTAGTTTTTTCAAGTGACTTATAAGTCTGCCAATTTTTTTATGTTTTGACTTCAAAAAAAGGAGGAGGTTCTCAATTCGACCGTATATATGTATGTATATGTATTTTTTTATGTGTGTTCGCAGATAACTTCGTTGTTTATGAACGGATTTTGAAAATTTTTTTTATAAACGATTTTTGTTTTTTTTTTCACATTATTATGTCACCCTCAGGCCAAGAACCATCTCCGTCGCAAGCACAAGGCCCAGCTGCGCTTACAGCGCTGCGAGTCAGCGCTCGAGAACGTTCGGCAGCTGCTGCAGCAGGCGAGGGACTCGGAGGTTAACAGCGCTGTTGTTGATACTTACCGGTGAGCGCCTTTACTACATACTATACTGCATAGTATAAAACAAAGTCGCTTTCTCTGTCCCTATGTCCCTTTGTATGCTTAAATCTTTAAAACAACGGATTTTGATGCGGTTTTTTTTAATCCATCAGGCCCCGGAATCACAGACACAATAGAA